>NW_024060341.1:0-300000 GCF_016432855.1 Salvelinus namaycush
GAAGTTTGCTAGAGAGCATTTGAATGATCCAGAAGAAGATTGGGAGAATGTCATATGGTCAGATGAAACCAAAATATAACTTTTTGGTAAAAACTCAACTCGTCGTGTTTGGAGGACAAAGAATGCTGAGTTGCATCCAAAGAACACCATACCTACTGTGAAGCATGGGGGTGGAAACATCATGCTTTGGGGCTGTTTTTCTGCAAAGGGACCAGGACGACTGATCCGTGTAAAGGACAGAATGAATGGGGCCATGTATCGTGAGATTTTGAGTGAAAACCTCCTTCCATCAGCAAGGGCATTGAAGATGAAACGTGGCTGGGTCTTTCAGCATGACAATGATCCCAAACACACTGCCCGGGCAACGAAGGAGTGGCTTCGTAAGATGCATTTCAAGGTCCTGGAGTGGCCTAGCCAGTCTCCAGATCTCAACCCCATAGAACATCTTTGGAGGGAGTTGAAAGTCCGTGTTGCCCAGCAACAGCCCCAAAACATCACTGCTCTAGAAGAGATCTGCATGGAGGAATGGGCCAAAATACCAGCAACAGTGTGTGAAAACCTTGTGAAGACTTACAGAAAACGTTTGACCTCTGTCATTGCCAACAAAGGGTATATAACAAAGTATTGAGATAAACTTTTGTTATTGACCAAATACTTATTTTCCACCATAATTTGCAAATAAATTCATTAAAAATCCTACAATGTGATTTTCTGGATTTTTTTTCTTCTCATTTTGTCTGTCATAGTTGAAGTGTACTATGATGAAAATTACAGTCCTCTCTCATCTTTTTAAGTGGGAGAACTTGCACAATTGGTGGCTGACTAAATACTTTTTTGCCCCACTGTAGGTCTGTAACAGTTTGGGTCCAGGGTGTCTCCCCCTTTGAAGAGGGGGATGACCGCGGCAGCTTTCCAATCCTTGGGGATCTCAGACGATATGAAAGAGAGGTTGAACAGGCTGGTAATAGGGGTTGCGACAATGGCGGCGGATAGTTTCAGAAATAGAGGGTCTAGATTGTCAAGCCCAGCTGATTTGTATGGGTCCAGGTTTTGCAGCTCTTTCAGAACATTTGCTATCTGGATTTGGTTGGCATAAATGAGTAAAGCGGTGCCACAGAAATGTTTGAATTACAGCAGATACCTACCGGTAGCTCAAAAGTTGGAGCCAATTTTGTTGCTGTATTAACTGCATTTAAAGGTTCGTGTACGTGCTTTTTGAATTCATGGCGACTAAGTGCGGTTTGCTACGACGCACACCCTGAGCGTTCATCATGCGGCTAGAGAAGGCCTGTATGAACAGACTTCCTCACGCTTCTCATAGAAATGTACCGGTTTCTTCCAATGGTTTATCCCATGTAAATCGGAGTGGGTGGGAAATCCTGGTCAAACTGTTCCTGCCCTCAAACCCTAGGTTAGCAGCGCTACAAGCAACTCTGGGAGAGCCTGGACCTGATAGCAGCCTGCCAGCTAAGACAGGTTAGCATTGACTTATTTAAACCTGAAAGTTTGGATTGGCACTGGGATATGAAGACCAACCGCCAAAACGATGGGCTAATGATACGAGAGCTGGTTTTACATGTAAGCATTCACTAATAGGAAACCAAGTCAGTTACGAGAGAAGACACCCAGCAGAGTCATTTAAATGCAAGTTGACAACCGTGATATTAGTTAACACTGACACCATTAACCCCGATTCTAGCAGCCTCATACAGTGGGGCAAAAAAGTATTTAGTCAGCCACCAATTGTGCAAGTTCTCCCACTTAAAAAGATGAGAGAGGCCTGTAATTTTCATCATAGATACACTTCAACTATGACAGACAAGATGAGAAAAAAAATTCCAGAAAATCACATTGTAGGATATTTTATGAATTTATTTGCAAATTATGGTGGAAAATAAGTATTTGGTCACCTACAAACAAGCAAGATTTCTGGCTCTCACAGACCTGTAACTTCTTCTTTAAGAGGCTCCTCTGTCCTCCACTCGTTACTTGTATTAATGGCACCTGTTTGAACTTGTTATCAGTATAAAAGACACCTGTCCACAACCTCAAACAGTCACACTCCAAACTCCACTATGGCCAAGACCAAGAGCTGTCAAAGGACACCAGAAACAAAATTGTAGACCTGCACCAGGCTGGGAAGAGTGAATCTGCAATAGGTAAGCAGCTTGGTTTGAAGAAATCAACTGTGGGAGCAATTATTAGGAAATGGAAGACATACAAGACCACTGATAATCTCCCTCGATCTGGGGCTCCACGGCAAGATCTCACCCCGTGGGGTCAAAATGATCACAAGAACGGTGAGCAAAAATCCTAGAACCACACGGTGGGACCTAGTGAATGACCTGCAGAGAGCTGGGACCAAAGTAACAAAGCACTACCCATCAGTAACACACTACGCCGCCAGGGACTCAAATCCTGCAGTGTCCAGACGTGTCCCCCTGCTTAAGCCAGTACATGTCCAGGCCCGTCTGAAGTTTGCTAGAGAGCATTTGGATGATCCAGAAGAAGATTGGGAGAATGTCATATGGTCAGATGAAACCAAAATATAACTTTTTGGTAATAACTCAACTCGTCGTGTTTGGAGGTCAAAGAATGCTGAGTTGCATCCAAAGAACACCATACCTACTGTGAAGCATGGGGGTGGAAACATCATGCTTTGGGGCTGTTTTTCTGCAAAGGGACCAGGACGACTGATCCGTGTAAAGGAAAGAATGGGGCCATGTATCGTGAGATTTTGAGTGAAAACCTCCTTCCATCAGCAAGGGCATTGAAGATGAAACGTGGCTGGGTCTTTCAGCATGACAAAGATCCCAAACACACCGCCCGGGCAACGAAGGAGTGGCTTCGTAAGAAGCATTTCAAGGTCCTGGAGTGGCCTAGCCAGTCTCCAGATCTCAACCCCATAGAAAATCTTCGGAGGGAGTTGAAAGTCCGTGTTGCCCAGCAACAGCCCCAAAACATCACTGCTCTAGAGGAGATCTGCATGGAGGAATGGGCCAAAATACCAGCAACAGTGTGTGAAAACCTTGTGAAGACTTACAGAAAACGTTTGACCTCTGTTATATACCCTTTGTTGGCAATGACAAAGTATTGAGATAAACTTTTGTTATTGACCAAATACTTATATTCCACCATAATTTGCAAATAAATTCATTAAAATCCTACAATGTGATTTTCAGGATTTTTTTTTTCTCATTTTGTCTGTCATAGTTGAAGTGTACCTATGATGAAAATTACAGGCCTCTCATCTTTAAGTGGGAGAACTTGCACAATTGGTGGCTGACTAAATACTTTTTTTGCCCCACTGTATGTACCAACCCCAAACACTCAGTTCCACAACCATCAAGTTTAAATGAACTAGAACCCATTCCACATCATGTGATGCTACTAGCATAATTTGACCAAATGTAGCTTAAGGCAAATGGTGATTTAAGCACAGGGGTCAAAGTAAACATATTGCTGATGCCAAAGCATGGTTATAATGCAAAATAAATGTTGCCATCACCACAGTTACTCTTGTCAGGTCATAGACCTCAACTCCAAGTAGGAACCGTCAAAACAATACTGAGGACACACGTATTACAGTTAACGTTTAATTGAGCCAAAACAAGAAAATGCAGTTACACACACATAACCTGGACTAGAGTACCCATGAACTCTTGCATGGACCCCGAGCACCATGTCCCACATCAGATATCCATGTTTGTGGTCAACGGGGGCTCAGATGCAGAAGTGAACAGTTCCTCAATGGCATGGTCAGACTGGCCGGTCGCAGCTGCCGAGTGTGAACGCTGCGTGTATCACATCCGGTATCAGGATAAATAAAAAGCAAGGTCTGCTAACTTTCTTTAATTATGTTTAATTACCGCAAACAATGAATGGCAAATGCAATTTTCGTATATACGGGTTCGCTGTATCACCACGCAGGGTACACAGGGAACTGGCAGGAAGTACGTAAACAGCTGTTCTTATACCGTGATGACGTAGTTCCAACGCGTCTGTTGGCCTATCACAGTAGAGGCTGGGCGCGGTTTAGACTTTGCCCCGCCTTTGCTGGCCCTCGGATTTGTCCAAGCCCCTTGGCGCGTTCCTTTTGTCCACATCTGGTTGCTGGGTAGATTAGATCCGTCTTGTGTCTGTCGATTCTACACTGAAACAGTTCCTAATATGGTATTGTCCAGTATTCTAATCTCCTGGTTGGCCTAGAGAGATGCACCCCTCCCCTCTCCAGACTGTCCACAGCTTTTATGGCCTGTGTTGGTCATTCCTTACACCTACACACACACCCCCCTCTGTATTGTGTGTGTGTGTAACAAAACAATATTCATCTTCAAACAATATGCTAACAGGCTATAGTGCATAAACATAAATCCTAACAATTTCCCCCTTTTTACACCCCCATGGGGTGTAACCAACTTATATATCCATATACTGGGTTGCCGTTGAACCCAGGAACATGAAACCTTCAACCAGGAGGATAGTTTATTATTTATTTTATTTTTTTATTTTTTTTGCAAACAATATAAAAACATCAGTGGGGTTTTAGATGCCCCCTTTTGACACCCCCCAGGGTGTCATCACAACAACATGATTACATACAGAATATTTTAAAAAAAACATCAGTGGGGTTTTTAGATTCCCCCTTTTGACACCCCCCAGGGTGTCATCACAACAACATGATTACATACAGAATATATATTTTAAAAATGTAACCCTCTGGTCTCTCCCTCTATACATCTTGTACCAGGTGGGCTCCTTGCCACCCGGGAACTTCAAACCTTCACAACAGGGAGGACTAATGTAATGACCTGGATAAAAAGTATATTGTTTCTTTTTATTATTATTAATTTTTATTTTTATTATACGACCACTTCACCCACAGCAAACCAAGGTCATCCTCAGTCAGACCCATCTTTCTCCTGTAGTTTGACTCAGTATCAGCATCTCCATCCGGAGCATCAAACAAAGGCATCATACCAGCAGCCTTCGCTACATCTGTAACAGATTTCTTTAGACAAGGTATGATGCAAGCAGCACAACACATTAACATAAGAAATACAACTACTAGGGTCAGAAATCCAGTAACCATCAATGTAGTGTACTTACCAAACCAACCACCCAGCCAGGGGAACAGTCCATCCTCCTCCACACCTGCAAAACCCTTTATCTCCACAGATAACTTTTCCAACCCGCTCAGAGCTTTTGAAATGCTCCCATCCGGACTGGTATTATTAGGAACAAACGTACAACACTGTTCTCCAAACATCTTACAAAACACCTCTCTGGTTGGCCAGAATCATGTCTAGTGCTAGCCTATTTTGTCTAGCGGTTCGAGAGGTGGCATCCAATTGTTCAGCCATCCCTATAAGTGCGGTGTGGTTAACTCATTGTTGATTATAGTAAATATAATTGATCCAGGCAGTTTGCTTATCATCAACAATAGCTGGGCCAATAATGGGCAACAAATGCCACAGACCATCATTTCTGTTTAACGCCCAGAATTCGTGGGGGACCCCTACAGGGAACCCCAACAGGTTGGTGTGGATGTTATCTGTACCCTCGGACCAAGGAGCGTCACGTTTTCTGCCGTCTCCTGGGTTGGTCCCGCGCCTCTGTGTCATGTGTAGCTCCCAGGAGTTGGTTAGCTGTAACCTTAATAATAGTCAATGGTGTTATCAGACTGGCCAAAGCACATGTGCCCTGCCAGTCTCCTTTCAAAATGGAGGTCAACCGCCTGACAGGTCCACGCATCCACCATACATCAGCAACACCTCTAGTTTGGTTCAGCCCTTCAACGGGCCAGGTGGCATTAATAGTGACATTAGTGATGCAGTAGGGAGCCTCCCATAGTCTATACCCCTACCTGTACCAGTGATACAGCTGTAATATCCCCCATATGCCTCAACTCCCCACGGTGCCTTCTGGGGGGGACTTCTGGGAACACAAGACTCAGAGCTTTACACAGGGTCGAATTTAGCTTATGGTAAAAACCCTCCAATATGCACATCCAACCTCCCCACTGCTTAGGGCAAATGGGTGAGTAGCCAGAACAGGTCTAGCATGTCCACAGATCAGTCTTTTCTATTAAGTGTTCTGGCGGTGTATCTCATATAGGCTAACCACATGTTCTCCCTACCCTCATATCCAGTTTCAGTCCCCAATTGGTCACTGTCTGCGATATCCCTTACATTTATTACCTGTACCGGATTGGAGAGCTTAGGTGATGTGGCACACGGTCTTGAAGTGGTGGAGGAGTTCGGCTGAACCTGGCCTTGGCCTGTTGGAACTGGTGGTGGTTTTGGCAGTACTGTGACGGTAACCATCCCCATCGTATCCGCCCCGATTCTTTCCAATCCCAGGGTATAGGTACCTGCATCGGAGAGCTTAATAGACTTGATGGTTAGTAGGATTTCATCACCTTTACAAACATCAGTCTGCCCCTCAGTCCTTCCCCAGATAATGGGAAACCTGTCTACTTTTGTCGGGTTCCCTATGCTGTACGGGTAACCCCTCCTCCATTCCCAATAAGCACACCCATGCCCATTACACAGCTACACTGGCACACTCCTATACACAGGTGTTAAAACCAAACATTTTGGCTCAATTCTCCTGGTTCCACAAATATCTCAATTTCTTCCCTGCTTATCCAGATTAAGTGATCCTTCATGCTTGGTTAATACAAAATCCTCATCGTCTAAACTATGGGTCAGGTTACCCTCTTTAGCCTTCTCGGGGGCTCATGGTGTATCAGGAATATGGCTCCCACAAATCAGACAGCTCAGAACAACCAATACTCCTCTAAAGCCCCACCCTCTCCCAGAGAACACATCATCAGCCAGAGGCCAAGCCACACTTTCACTTCTATGAACGCTCACAGCGGGGAAAGATCGGGTATAAGGAAATCTTCAGTAGAGAGTTGGCCCCCAGTACCCTGTTGGTTCTGGTTCTGCTCCTACCCCTGTGATTGTTCGACAGAGTCAGTGTGTCTTACCCTAATACAATGTGTGATATGCCCCCCAGGTAGCTCTTTCAGTTATCCTCACTGCGAATGCAGTCACCAGGAGTGCTTGGTATGACTCCTCCCACCGTGGCTGCTTCCAGTCCTTTTTCTTTAGTGATTGGACCCAGACCCAGTCCCCTGGCCCATTCATGTGGGTAATCTCCTCCTGTAGTTCTCCTGTAGAGCATAAAATCATGGACATACGGGTTTGGTTAATTAACAGTATTTTAATGTGTTCTGCTAGAACCTCTGTCATTCTATCTGTTCTATCTGATTAGCTAGAATGTCATCCATTATTATCCTAGTCCACCATCTCTAGAAATGTTTAACTAATAGGCCACACCACAACGTGTCCTATTCCATCCCCCTTTTGATACATGGCTCCGCCCTTGTATCAATACTGGCACAAATCTAACAATTCTCTGTCAAGTGTCTTATCTACTTTAAGAGTTATCAGTGCTGTCCCTTAGTTCCTGAAACCAACCAAGTCTTCATTGTGTTTTTAAGCCCATATGCTTAAAATCAGCTTAAAATGTCCAATGGCGCCCTCTAGTGACTTTTCACCATCACTACTATCTATCACATTACCTTAAACTCAGACGCCAAGGCCCTTATATTCTCCATTTTAAGTGGCTCTTCAAGGAGGTTGATCAGACAACCCTGAAAAGTAACTTTGGAAATCATACCCCCACTTTTATGTGTGTGTATCCCTTTAAGATATTTTTTCGCTGGGAAATTTAGAAATCACCCTCTAACCCAAACGTTTACTACAAACAAAACCTAGTAGTTATAACTGTCCCTTTAACATTAGCTATCATAAACTTTTACGATTAAACTATTCTGACCTTCCTATTTTCTATTTGAAACTTTTAACAACTTCTGAAAAGTGGCTCAAAGCTATAATGCACGCATTTTCCCTCTAAATGACACAAACCATTTTCTCTGTCCCTTCTCAGTCACAACATCATTGCTTCGATAAACCAAAACCAATTTATCACCATTGTATCACTAATGTTGGATCTTGAATAGAATTTACAACATCAATCAACATCTCTTAATCAAAATTATACTGCCCGAAGTACAGTAAATAGTGTACCTGAACGGTCAAACCCATTTGCATAACGTTATTGTGTATCCCAAATACTGTCGCAGTTTTACGTTAACTATCGTAAAAGTAAAATCAACTTTCTCCACTCCCAAATTTTTTAAAACCCCATGTACCTCGCTAAATTTATATCGCAAGAATGTATTTTAGTCTCTCGGTACCAAGGCTGAGATACTAACCCGAGTCTCCCGCGCCGCAGTTAAAAAATCTTCTCCGTCATAGCCAACCCTATCTGCGCCTCCCTATCTTGCCTTCTCCATAGCATCTGCAAGTTAACCCCTTCGTAACTCTCCCTCTCTTTTTCTGGCTTCAGACAACCACACTCTAGCCGTGTCTAGCATCTCTACCGTCTGCTATATCAACTTTATCATTAATTGTAATCTTTCTACATCCATACTCTCAAACTCGTACATTCCTCTCCACCCCGGGCATTAGATTCACCCAAACATTCCACCGGGTTCCCCGTCGACTGGGAGCCCCTCCTTCCACTCTCTATCTCTTTCACTCCTCTCCTTACCATTATCCATCTCTAGAACAGATTTCAACTTCCTCAAAACCTTTTGTTTCTGGAGACATTATATATTCCGTGCGTATACTCACGTATGTGTGTAAATTAATTAAAAGAAATAAAATCTACCTTATTTCTCGTATAACACTTTTTTTTTTTTTTACATAAACAAAATTAATCTCAACACATTCAACTATGCACTGTGGGTCCCCTAAGATACCAGCCCCGACTGCAATATCTAATATACTTTCATTCACGCGGTAAAATTATTCCATACAAACTTTGTGTCCCCAAACACTTTAAAACCCGCAGGTCATTCAAACTTGGTATAAGTACGCCGACTTAACTCAATGTACTACATTTATTCTATAAACTTATCTTATTTCAAATATAACTGGCCCCTGGCCACTATTATTACTGTTATATTGCCGTTTATTTGCGTTCTCACCTCATATGTAGGCCCCAACCTACGTTATCAAACTTGGCTCAGCCTAGTACATTACTTTCGTTATTGTATGATATTACCCTCAATTATACTTGTAAGCCCCAACTTACGTCATACATTCAGTACATTTCATTTACACATTGCATCTTTGAACGATTTTGATCAAATAAAATTGCATTTGCCAATACCTGGTCCACGGCATTTTAGACTATTCGTATATTGGATATAAGGAATTTGGTAACTTACATCGAACAAGCGTCGCACAAAATAAATTTGGATAATGCCAATGTGCAGAACTTCAGTATTTTATACAATAGGTATCTGCTTACCTTTTTTTTTTTTTTTTTTTAAAGACCGGTCTTTGTGAGTAACGCCGTCCGACGACAGTAAAGGTATCTTAGCTGGCTCGTTCTATGTCCAGCGAGTTCCTTAACCCGGATTACGTCGGGGTCACCATGTGAACGCTGCGTGTATCACATCCGGTATCAGGATAAATAAAAAGCAAGGTCTGCTAACTTTCTTTAATTATGTTTAATTACCGCAAACAATGAATGGCAAATGCAATTTTCGTATATACGGGTTCGCTGTATCACCACGCAGGGTACACAGGGAACTGGCAGGAAGTACGTAAACAGCTGTTCTTATACCGTGATGACGTAGTTCCAACGCGTCTGTTGGCCTATCACAGTAGAGGCTGGGCGCGGTTTAGACTTTGCCCCGCCTTTGCTGGCCCTCGGATTTGTCCAAGCCCCTTGGCGCGTTCCTTTTGTCCACATCTGGTTGCTGGGTAGATTAGATCCGTCTTGTGTCTGTCGATTCTACACTGAAACAGTTCCTAATATGGTATTGTCCAGTATTCTAATCTCCTGGTTGGCCTAGAGAGATGCACCCCTCCCCTCTCCAGACTGTCCACAGCTTTTATGGCCTATGTTGGTCAGTCCTTACACCTACACACACCCCCCCCTCTGTATTGTGTGTGTGTGTAAAAAAACAATATTCATCTTCAAACAATATGCTAACAGGCTATAGTGCATTAACATAAATCCTAACACGAGGTAGCGTCGTCAGACGGGCCAGTGGCAGCTTCAGAGGTAGCGTCGTCAGACGGGCCAGTGGCAGCTTCAGAGGTAGCGTCGTCAGACTGGCCAGTGGCAGCTTCAGAGGTAGCGTCGTCAGACGGGCCAGTGGCAGCTTCAGAGGTAGCGTCGTCAGACGGGGCAGTGGCAGCTTCGTCAGACGGGCCAGTGGCAGCTTCAGAGGTAGCGTCGTCAGACGGGCCAGTGGCAGCTTCAGAGGTAGCGTCGTCAGACGGGCCAGTGGCAGCTTCAGAGGTAGCGTCGTCAGACGGGCCAGTGGCAGCTTCAGAGGTAGCGTCGTCAGACGGGCCAGTGGCAGCTTCAGAGGTAGCGTCGTCAGACGGGCCAGTGGCAGCTTCAGAGGTAGCGTCGTCAGAGGACAGGGCATCATTTGCCGGAGAGCTACCATGGTTTGGAGAAGCTTGGGATTCTACTTCATTAGTCTCGAAATACTCTAGAGAGAAAACAAAAAGGAACAGTTGGGTATTCTACAGCAACACAGCTGTTCTACACGGTCTAGGCCAAATTGCCATTAGAATGTTGAGCAACATGAACCCAACACAGATTTAAAAGTATATGTTTCAGGCCGTACCTTCTGTCTTGTTTAGCGTCAGACCCTATGGATCGGAGCAAGGCCAGGGCATGCACAATGGAGACGTCATTTGATGACAGCTCTGAAAAACGTAGGTTAAGGTACACAAGCAAAATGACCAAATCAAAGGGTTTGACAACATTATTTAGACAACTGAGTTACTCTATGGTGTTGAATGAGTGTCAAGCACAGCAGCACCATAGACACAGTACAAAGCTAGAAGGGTTGTGGAAAGAAACACTTACCTCCAAGTCTCCTCTGCAGAGAGACTTGCTCTTGCTTCTGGGACTTTCCAACAAGGTAACAAGAAACTGAGGAGAAAGTGTTGACAGAAGTTGAGTTGACACAAAATAGCTACATATATTAATAATAGCAGATGACCAATGCGGAACAAACAGACAGTCAAATTTTAATCTCCAACTGATAAAGTTGAGCATATTTCCCAAACAAATGCCTTCAATCCAAATAAAACATTAGTGAACCAACCTTTCACAACCCCCACAGTCAACACAAAGAGCAGCAATTCTCTCACACCTCCCATGATCATGAAAATAGTCTGTGTTATCAACAGGTAATATCTTCACATGGCCTGTATGAGGCTTATATAGGCCACTAATGACAGTTTACCTGACAAACATGACTTAACGATCAATTAACATGCTTGATTGAGGTGGTACATTCAGATAGAAATAGACCATGTAGAACATATGTTGATTCTGGTGGGCAGGCAGTCTTTTCTACTCCATATATTGCATTTATATCTGTAATGTTTAACCCTAATGGTCTCAGATCAGCAGTAGAAAGAAGTAGGCCATATTGTTTTAGGTGTAATATTCAAAGATATTAGGGGGAAATAAACACTGTACCCAAATCCACTTTTTACAATGCTCCTGGGAAATGGGTAGGCCTCCACCATATAGTCCTCACAGTTTTACAGCTGTGTTATATTCCTTTATTTACATAGATCACATACATAAATATATATGTTAGCTGTAGGTAGCTTTGGGATAAAATTCCCATATTGTATTGTTACTAACATGAATCATAAATATCATATATTCCTCATTTGCTCTGTAGGAGGTTCGTCATATGAAGGACATTCAAGTGGATGTGACCCCTAACCTGCAATAGGGGCTCAGTGGGGTGACAGACATCCTGTAACGGATCTCCAAGCTAGTGTCTGAGGACCTGGAGGAGGCTGTGTCTACAGCTGTGGTTCAGGACATGCATGGTAACCTACCCTAACCTCACTGTATGAAGGATTTTATTTTTATGGATAGTCATCTCCAATCTGTTCAAATATTACTGTTGTTGATAACACACATTACCAAAATTATTCACACTTGTCTTCCTATTTCCACATAATCTGTCATGGTTCCCTACCTTAACAGGGCATAAAACCAACCTCTCTTTATTGCTACTGCCAAATCCAACAGCATTCGAGTATCTTATTGCTTTTCTTCTAACCCTGAATGGCAACTTTTTATCCTAGTACACAAGCATGTCACTTTATCCATCCACACCCACTCTACTGCCGCATGGCCACTGCGGCTGAGACTTTCACCCTCTCGTTGCAGGTATAGCAGGTAACCAACCCCACCCTAGGAGTTACCCTCTACAGGTATCAACCTGTTCGGGTTTACCTTCCAGGACTTACCATATACCACAAAGCTACGACCGGTCGTAATACAATTGGATTACTGAATAAGCTCAGGCTTTCTAGGTCCGTACCCTATAATTGGTTCAGCCTACGACTCTCATCTCCCCAAGTTGTCAGAACTAGTGATAACAGGTGTAGGAACTGTGCCTACCTTGTTTCTGTTTCACTGATTCAGAATCTCTAGTTCGACTGCAAATCGTGGTGAACCCTGCTCGCAGTGCCAACTGTTAGGTTCTAATTCTCAGAGTAAAAACTCGATGGACACTATGAAAGCTTAAACCAAGTTTATTCTTCCCAGAGGGTCAAGACAGCTGCATTAGACAAAAAACATATTCACACAAGCACTGATATTTAATCCTTTCTCCTATGCTGAGTCTACTCCTACACCTCTGAACAGCCAATGCATCTCTGTTGCTCGACAGAACCTTTGTGATATCTGTTCTTCCTCACTTCATCTGACCTGACCGCTACCCCAAAGTGCTCACTCCTCCCCAACTCAAGGCTGTCATGGTGATTGGTACCAGACTGTGTCTGGTAGATTTTTCAACCAGAAATTTGCATAGTGTAGCTCTAACTCCAAAAAGTTTTGGGAGGCGGAGCTAGCATGTTGGAGTGAACGGCGGTGTGTGAGAGGCTCCTGCAACTTTTTTGCGAAATAATCTAACTTAACCTACTTTATGATACTTTTTACAACAAACGTTTCTTTCTAATACAACATCGTAACTTTCTGTGTAAAAATGCCGAGTAATAAGCGACCAAAGGACAATAAATCCACATCGGAGGCCTACTCCACACCAAACAACGAGACAGGCATGGCGGAAGGCACAGGCAACAACGTGACACTTAAAGAACTTACCCAGGCTTTGGGAGAACTACGTGTTGCTTTAGCTGAGGATCTTAAGGCTACTATTGCTGAACTGGACACCAAAATCGAGGGCACCATTCGAGCGGTCGCTTCGCAGGGCCAGAGTATTGTGGACCTTGAGAGGGCTTCTGAATTCAGCGCTGGTAGGATCGACGAGTTAGAGAAGCTGTGCTCGTCACTACAGGGTAGTGTGCAGAGGCTTTCTGTGAAAGTGGTCGACCTGGAGGGCCGTTCCAGACGTAATAACCTTCGCGTTGTTGGTCTGGCAGAGGGGGTAGAGGCGGGCTCTCGCCCCACCGACTTCTTCGCCAAGCTATTGAAGGATGCAATGGGATCGGATGTTTTGGCTTCGGACCCCCAGCTGGACCGTGCACATCGCGCCCCTGTCCCAGTGCCTGGACCGGGTCAACGCCCTCGCCCAGTAATCATCTGTTGTCACAGTTTCAAGACCAAGGATCTTATCCTGCACGAGGCCCGAATGAGGGGCAACCTGTTACATAAAGGGCACCCCTTCCGTGTCTATGATGATTATGCGCCCGATGTGGCAAAGGACCGTGGCGGCTACAGAGATGTCATGACCAAACTCTACAAACTCCATCTTCGCCCAGCCTTGCTCTTCCCTGCAAGACTAAGAATTACCCCGCCCTCCGGTGAGAAGATTTGGCTCTCCTCGGTTTTGGACGCAGAGAAGTTTATCCGGGAACATACGCCAATCCCCCGTACAGGTTAGAGTGCCTTGTCATTGTGTGTTAGGGTCTGCTCATGGAATCGAATCCATACTAAACCATAACGGGTGAAACCGTATTGAACGGTCTCAACAAGGGCTACCGAACATGTAAGATGCTGTGGAGGGCGGTCTTGGCTCTCAATTAAAGTCACTTTCATTCTGGCTGTGTTCAGAGCGATGCCTATTTAGGATGCCTTCCAGGTTTGATCATTGACACTTTCGGATGAATATACTTATATTCCCCCATTTTTTTGTTTTGTTTCGTTATTTATTTTTTAATTCTTACATTTATTGTTATTACAATACCATTTATTTAAAGCTTGCAGGGGACTGGGGGTGATGGTGGGGAAGGGGCAGACACAGACACCTGGATAGCAAGTTGTTGTTTTGTGCCGTTCTGCCTTTGTTATAGCCGAGGGCCGCTCTCCCGATTAGATCCCCACCAGCCCTCTGTAGTGTCTATGTAGGTGTGCGTACATATAATTATTATTTGTACTTTATAATTATTTTCTCTTAGCATTTTACTATTATGTATGTGTATATTTTAAATTAGTGTAGATTATTACTCTGGGGCATGAATGTTTCTGTATGTATGGGTATGTATGTGTATATGCGCATATGTATATATGTATGGGTGTGTGTGTGTGTATATGTATATATTTTTTAAAAATATATACTTTTATATGTATTTTTTGGGGATGTGTGTGTGTGTGTGTGTGTATGTGTGTGTATGTGTTTGTATGTATATATATATGTGTGTATGTATATATATATATATATATGGGTATGTATGTATGTGTATGTGTGTGTATGTATACATGTATATAACCTTTTTATTTATTTACTTTCTGACTGGGGGATACGTTTAATTTAGAAAAATTCTTGTTTCCGATCTAACCCACAATATGTAAATGTACGGCTGTCTAAGTTGGTTGCTGATGGTTCATGTTTAGACCGGCAGTGCTTAGCAAAATAATCTTGTGATGCTATATCTTGCTTATCTCAGGGATAGATAGACCCAAGATGACGCTTAAGTGCGCAATATGTTTAAGTTGCAACTTATTCTCTTTAGGTTTATTAGATGCTAATTGGACACTTTATTCGCGGGAGCCTCCTCAGTTCATATGTTAGTAGAAGTTCTAGGATAGTGAGAGGTGAACGTACAGTTGGGATTTTATTTTTGTTTTACCTCTTGTTCGAGGTCGCGCCGTGCTTTTTTGGCATCGGCCAGACAATGTGTTTATTATTTTTATTTTTATTTATTTTTCTCTCCTATTTGTGTATGCCTGTTAAAGGTGGGTTGATCGGGGGGGTAAATAGTGGGAAAAGTAGGGGAACAGGGTGGGAAGTAAAGGGGCTTGCAGGGGGGGAGGGGCTGGTTGGATACTGCTCGGGTGTAGCTGCTACATATGCTGATCGTGATGGTTTGGTGCGCTTTCTTACCTTTTTATTGAGTTACAAGTTATGCAGGCCACCATAGGAACTACAAATGAGAGGGGGGCGGGGCTCACATTCACTTCCTGGAATGTCAAGGGTTTAAACGAACCAATTAAGAGAGGCAAGGTCCTAGCCCACTTGAAAGCACTCTCGTCTGATATTATATTTTTGCAAGAAACCCATCTGAAAAATAATTCTCACAGCAGACTTAAATGTAGGTGGGTGGGGCAAGTGTATCACTCTAACTTCTCTGCCAAAACGAGAGGCACAGCGATTCTGGTACGGAAAGGAATTCCCTTTCTACATAAAACCACTATTGTGGATAAAGAGGGTCGTTATGTGATCGTAATAGGAGAGATCCACTCTACTTCTGTAACTCTACTAAATATCTATGGGCCAAACATTGATAACCCCTCTTTTTTCAAAAGAGTCCTTGCCCTGATTCCAGATATCTCCCATACTAACCTGATCATTGGAGGGGACCTTAACTGTGTGCTAGACCAATATTTGGACAGATCCTCTACCCGGCGAACCCCCACCTCCTATTCAAGTGAATTCTTGAATACCTACATAAAGAATTCTAACTTATTTGATATATGGAGGATCACTAACCCTACGGGTAGGGAATACTCCTTTCACTCTCATGTTCACAATGTTTATACTCGAATTGACTACTTTTTGGTTGATGCTAAACTACTCCCCTATACCTGTAATGTGAAGTATCATGATATTATAATCTCGGACCACAGTCCACTCACCTTCTCCCTGAGATTGGGTGACATTGTACCAAACGAGAGGGTCTGGAGGTTAAATCCTCAGCTCCTCACAGAACCAACATTCTGTGAACATCTTAAAGACCAAATAACATTTTTCTTTGATACCAACGACAACACAGAGACTTCCCCAGCATTACTGTGGGAAACACTTAAGGCTTATTTGAGAGGCTGTATCATCTCCTATCAGACTGCCAGGAGTAGGCAAAACAAGGGAAAATTGGTAGAACTGGAGGGACAAATTCACTTACTGGATAGGGAGAATGCTAGACATCCATCTATGGAGAAACATAAAACAATTACCTCTTTAAAATTTGAATATAATCAGATTCTCTCAGCTAAAATTGCTAAATCTTTTCTCTACGCCAAGCAAAAATATTTTGAGTTTGGTGACAAACCACACAAATTACTCGCCAGACAACTTCGAAAAAATGTGAGTGACCGAATGATTCACAAAGTTAAATCTGCATCTGGGGAATTACTCTCTTCCCCCAAAGACATCAATGACAGATTCCGTCAGTTTTATGAGACTCTATATACATCTAAAGCCGATTCTAACCCCTTAATTATGCAAAACTTTTTGGATGACTGTAATCTTCCTGCCCTGAACCAGGAAGATTCTAACTTCCTGAATAAGGAAATATCTCTTGAAGAAATTCGAGAAACAATCAAAACTCTAAAGAGTGGCAAGACCCCGGGCCCAGATGGATACCCTGGTGAATTCTATAAAACATTCAGCAACATGCTCTCTCCCTACCTGCACAAAATGTTGGTTCAGGCCAGAGAGGATGGAGCTCTCCCATCTACTTTGGATGAAGCATTCATTACAGTTATACATAAGAAGGGTAAAGATCCGGAAGAGGTAGGGTCATACAGACCAATATCCCTCCTCAATACAGACCAAAAGATTTTAGCAAAAACCCTGGCTAACAGGCTTAGCACTTTAATTGGCAAACTGGTCCATTCGGACCAGACCGGCTTTATCCCGAACAGAAACTCATTCTTCAATCTCAGGCGCCTCTTCAACATTATGTATTCTCAGAGGTTACCAAACGTGGACCTTGCCGTTATATCTCTTGACGCCGAGAAGGCTTTTGACCAAGTTGAGTGGTCCTATCTATTCAAAGTCCTACAGAAATTTAATATTGGAGATGGGTTCATAAATTGGATCCAGCTTTTATATAGGAACCCCTGTGCGAGAATACTCACTAACCAATCATTGTCGCCCCGATTTAACCTCTACAGAGGGACAAGGCAGGGTTGTGCGCTGTCGCCTATGCTCTTCGCCCTAATCATTGAACCTCTCGCTCAGGCGATTAGATCTGATGCAGCAATACACGGCTATAATACTAAAGATACTCTAAATAAGATTTCCCTATACGCAGATGACATTCTCCTCTATGTAACAGAACCCCAAGCTAGTATTCCAGCTATTCTTGATGTGATTAAT
Source organism: Salvelinus namaycush (assembly GCF_016432855.1). Lineage (NCBI taxonomy): Eukaryota > Metazoa > Chordata > Actinopteri > Salmoniformes > Salmonidae > Salvelinus > Salvelinus namaycush. The sequence continues at coordinate 17,642 of NW_024060341.1, forward strand.
TTGTTTGGTACCTTCTCGGGATACAGAATAAATTGGAACAAGAGTGAATTAATGCCCATACGGTTACAAAACACCTCCTGGCTAGAACAACTTCCAGTTAAGTTATCTTCAGAAAAATTTACCTATCTAGGAATTGTAGTTACCAAACAATACTCCTTACTATTTAAAGAGAATTTCCCCTCGCTGATGCAAAAACTAAAGACAAACATACAATTTTGGAGAACTCTCCCAATTTCTCTGCTCGGAAGAATTAATGCCATTAAAATGGTCTTCCTCCCACAACTGCTCTACCTATACCAGAACATCCCAGTATTCATACCTAAATCCTTTCATAAACAACTGGACTCAATTATCAATCCTTTCATCTGGGATTATAAAACACACAGGATAGGTAAAAAACACCTCTGCAAATCCAAGATGGAAGGAGGATTGTCTCTCCCAAATTTTATATTTTATTATTGGGCCGCTAACCTCCGCGCGGTTACGTTTTTGCTGGATGACGCACGTCCGTCACCCAGCTGGCTTAATATGGAGCGGGAGGAGTGTCACCCCTTCTCTATTGGTGCTGTGATTTTGTCGCCTGTCAATCTGGAGAGGTCACTTTATCGTAACAATCCTATTATACATTGCACAGTCCGAATCTGGAAGCAAATTAAAACCCACTTTGAGCTTAGACCAATGTCATTCATGCTCCCTGTTGCCAGGAACCCCTCCTTTGCCCCCTCCAACCTTGATAACACCTTTGAGCAATGGGGAGAGTTGGGGATAAGTACCATAGGGGATTTATATATAGAAGGGACCTTTGCTTCCTTTGAGTTGCTGAGGGAAACTTATAATCTTCCCAGAAGTAACTTTTTCAGATACCTACAAATCAGAGACTATGTTAGGAAACACCTCCCAACATTTGGGAACGCTAAGCCTTCCATGTTTGACGGATGCATAAAAACATCCCCCACCTCAGACAAACTGATATCTCGTTTATATGATTCTTTTCAATCGGTTAGCACACCCTCTACAGATGCCATTAAGGCAAAATGGGAGGAAGAACTAGGGACTGACATTTCGATGGCAGACTGGGAAGATAGCTTGGAGTATATCCACACCTGCTCCATTAACTCCAGACATCGGCTCATACAATTCAAGGTATTACACAGATTACACTATTCCAAAACCAAACTGCATAGGATATTTCCTGATACATCCCCTATGTGTGATAAATGTCAGGCTGCACAGGGTACACTTCTCCACTGCTTTGCCCTATGCTCTAGCTTGTATGGTTACTGGTGTGGAATTTTTAGGATCCTCTCTGAAGTTCTGGAGACTTCAATTGACCCAGACCCGCTTCTGATAATCCTGGGAGTGTCTGATTCCCGAATCGGATTAACCAACCCCCAAAAACAACTCATCTCTTACAGTCTCATTTCGGCAAAAAAACTAATCTTGTTGTTCTGGAAAAAGAGGGAAGCGCCCACTACCAAATTATGGCTCAGCGAATTGGCAAACACTGTACACTTAGAAAGGATTAGATATATTCTGAACAATAAATTATCAACATTTGATCAGATCTGGCAGCCTTTCCTCTCTTACTTGGACCATTCGGCGCTGTGAATTTGTACTTTTTAACGCACTCTCAATTGTAATATTTTAATCCACCTCTGGGCAGCACGTGCTGGCACCGCCACCCGAGCAGTGGGGAGGGGAATAAGGGGAAGGGATAAAGGGGGGGAGGGATAAAGGGGGGGAATAAGGGGGGGGTGACACCCACCCTCTTTCTTTCTACCTGTCCTTGTTTTGTATGTCTTGTTTTGTAATAATTGTTTTGTACCCAGAACTCTGGATCTTTTTATTTCTGTCTGCTCTTTTATGTTTAGTTAAAAATTGTATACCTGCCTTTCATACCTATACACCATTCCTGTGTGTGTTCAATAAAAAATATTTGAACAAAAAGTTTTGGGACACTGTAAAGTCCATGGAGAACAAGAGCACCTCCTCCCAGCTGCCCACTGCATTGAGGCTAGGTAACACGGTCACCACCGATAAATCCATGATAATCGAAAATTTCAATAAGCGATTCTCTACGGCTGGCCATGTTTTCTTCCTGGCTACCCCAACTCCGGCCAACAGCTCCGCACCCCCCGCAGCTACTTGCCCGAGCCTCCCCAGCTTCTCCTTCACCCAAATCCAGGTAGCAGATGTTCTGAAAGAGCTGCAAAAACTGGACCCGTACAAATCAGCTGGGCTAGACAATCTGGACCCTCTCTTTCTAAAATTATCCGCCGCCATTGTTGCAACCCCTATTACCAGTCTGTTCAACCTCTCTTTCGCATCGTCCGAGATCCCTAAAGATTGGAAAGCTCTTCAAAGGGGGTGACACTCTAGACCCAAACTGTTATAGACCTATATCCATCGTGCCCTGCCTTTCTAAAGTCTTCGAAAGCCAAGTTAATAAACAGATCACTGACCATTTCGAATCCCACCGTACCTTCTCCGCTGTGCAATCCAGTTTCCGAGCTGGTCATGGGTGCACCTCAGCCACGCTCAAGGTACTAAACGATATCATAACCGCCATCGATAAAAGACAGTACTGTGCAGCCGTCTTCATCGACCTGGCCAAGGCTTTCGACTCTGTCAATCATCGTATTCTTATCGGCAGACTCAACAGCCTTGGTTTCTCAAATGACTGTCTCGCCTGGTTCACCAACTACTTCGCAGACAGAGTTCAGTGTGTCAAATTGGAAGGCCTGTTGTCCGGACCTCTGGCAGTCTCTATGGGGGTACCACAGGGTTCAATTCTCGGGCCGACTCTTTTCTCTGTATATATCAACGATGTCACTCTTGCTGCGTGTGATTCCCTGATCCACCTCTATGCAGACGACAGCATTCTGTATACATCTGGCCCTTCTTTGGACACTGTGTTAACTAACCTCCAAACGAGCTTCAAAGCCTCCTTCACTCACGCCGCCTAACTTACCCTAGTAAAACTGACTATCCTACCAATCCTCGACTTTGGCGATGTCATCTACAAAATAGCTTCCAATACTCTACTCAGCAAACTGGATGCAGTCTATCACAGTGCCATCCGTGTTGTTACCAAAGCCCCTTATACCACCCACCACTACGACCTGTATGCTCTTGTCGGCTGGCCCTCGCTACATATTCGTCGCCAGACCCACTGGCTCCAGGTCATCTATAAGTTTATGCTAGGTAAAGCTCCGCCTTATCTCAGCTCACTGGTCACGATAACAACACCCACCCGTAGCACGCGCTCCAGCAGGTATATCTCACTGGTTATCCCCAAAGCCAACACCTCTTTTGGCCGCCTTTCCTTCCAGTTCTCTGCTGCCAGTGACTGGAACGAATTGCAAAAATCGCTGAAGCTGGAGACTTACATTTCACTCACTAACTTTAAATATCAGCTATCTGAGCAGCTAACCGATCACTGCAGCTATACATAGTTCATGTGTAAATAGCCCACCCCAATCTACCCACCTCATCCCCATATTGTTTTTATTTACTTTTCTGCTCTTTTGCACACCAGTATCACTATTTGCACATCATCATCTGCTCATCTTTCACTCCAGTGTTAGTCTGCAAAATGTTTATTACTTTGAAACTATGGCCTATTTATTGCCTTACCTCCTCACGCCATTTGCACACCTGTATAGACTTTCTTTTTTTCTATTGTGTTATTGACTGTACGCTTGTTTATTCCATGTGTAACTCTGTGTTGTTGTTTGTGTCGCACTGCTTTGCTTTATCTTGGCCAGGTCGCAGTTGTAAATGAGAACTTGTTCTCAACTAGCTTACCTGGTTAAATAAAGGTGAAATAAACAAAAAATCCCAGAGGATCCCAGATGGCTAACAATAACATATCCTGACATAATGTAAACGTTATACATTAAGCTCTCTCCCTCAGTGACATGAATTAGTATATTTCATATTCTCAGAACCCAACAGTAGGTTTTAAGGTGTGGCTGCATGTTTGTCGTGGACGCATTGTCACTCTTGATGTTCTTTTTCCAGATTGCAAGTGAAACACCTTTAGATGTAAGTGCCAGTTGGTAACTTTCTCACACTTGCTTGTTTAAGGTATGGATGCAACACCCCAGTATGTCTGCAGGGGCTGGTCACTGAGATTTACCATGTTTCACATGCTACTAGACTAACCTTCCAAGTAAATATGTTACAAGTCTGAACTGGCAGTCCTTGTCTTTCCTCAACTAATTGAAACCTCAGGGACAGACATGCTAAACGACTTTGATGTCAGAGCTCCCATCAGCCCTCTACACCTCGCTGTGAGTAAAGCCTACCTGCTTCTGTAGTGGTCTCCATATGACAAATGGTACCCTATTCCCTCTTTAGTACACTACTTTTGACCAGATCCTTATAGGCCCTGATCAAAAGTAGTTAACTACATAGGGAATAGGGTGCTATCTGGGATGCAGGCATGGTGTTGATTTTCCACAGGAAGTTGACTGTCCAGACAGACTCACACACCAAATTCCTATCTATTCCTGATTAGTGTAAAATACATGCATATTCTACACAGTGATGATGAGGATGATTTCCTTATTTTGCCATTTGAGTTAATCAACCTCAGAGAAGTAGAGTGTTTGTTTCTCAATCCCACGCTTGGCAGGGACCTCAGATGTTGATGCTGGGCGGGAGCAAAAATGGTCTCCCGATTGAAAGACTCTGGTCTACTTTAGAGGTCTAGCACTGTATTTCTGTTCGGGCGTACCACTGGTCTACTATAGGACATTGATTATATTAAGAGTGTATATCTATTCAGGCGTACCACTGGACTTTGCTTGAGACTGTGTTTGTGTTTCTATTCAGGCGTACCACGGCCACCACCATGCTATGGAGGTCCTGGTTCAGTCTCTGCTGGATCTAGACTTGAGGGACAGCCAGGGGCGCACCCTCTGGACCTGTCTGCCTTAAAATGCCATGTGGAGTGTGTTGACGTCCTCATCAACCAGGGAGCCTCCATCCTGGTTAAATACTTCACCCTAAAGAGGACCCCCATCCACGCTGCAGGTACACATAGGATATCACACAGAGCTTCTGTAATTAAAAAGTTTTCCTGACCAAGATGGCCATTTGTTTGGTAATGTTGCTAGGACGACAATGTCCACTCTAGGGATGTTACATGGTATAGTGTGAACATGTCCACTAGACACTGATCTAAGGTCATTTTTTGTCATGTTTTCCACTAATGATTGAGGATCTAGGGAGGGTAAGCTGATCCTACATCAATGCACAGGGGAGACTTCTATCCTGAGCCAGGTACACAGCTAGCAGGTGACAGGCTTCGATGGCCTCAGCCCCAAAATTCTTTATTATCTGCTGTGTTAACATCTTGAGGATGTCATCTACCAACACCATTGTTCTACAAATCTGTCTGTTCATGTGAAGGTTATAGTCATCCAGCAATCTGCTCATATCCTCTCTGTTTATCCTCCTCCAGCTACCAACGGTCAATCATCTCACATTCTTATATCCTCTCTGTTTATGCTCCTTTAGCTACCAATGGTCAATCATCTGACATTCTTATGTCCTCTCTGTTTATCCTCCTCTAGCTACCAACGGTCAATCATCTGACATTCTTATATCCTCTCTGTTTATCCTCCTCCAGCTACCAACGGTCAATCATCTGACATTCTTATATCCTCTCTGTTTATCCTCCTCTAGCTACCAACGGCCAATCATCTGACATTCTTATATCCTCTCTGTTTATCCTCCTCCAGCTACCAATGGTCAATCATCTCACATTCTTATATCTTCTCCGTTTTTCCACCTCTAGCTACTGAAGGTCAATCATCTCACATTCTTATATCCTCTCTATTTATCTTCCTCTAGCTACCAACGGCCAATCATCTGACATTCTTATATCCTCTCTGTTTATCCTCCTCCAGCTACCAATGATCAATCATCTCACATTCTTATATCTTCTCCGTTTTTCCACCTCTAGCTACTGAAGGTCAATCATCTGACATTCTTATATCCTCTCTGTTTATCCTCCTCTAGCTACCAACGGTCAATCATCTGACATTCTTATATCCTCTCTGTTTATCCTCCTCTAGCTACCAACGGTCAATCATCTGACATTCTTATATCCTCTCTGTTTATCTTCCTCCAGCTACCAACGGTCAATCATCTGACATTCTTATATCCTCTCTGTTTATCCTCCTCTAGCTACCAACGGTCAATCATCTGACATTCTTATATCCTCTCTGTTTATCTTCCTCTAGCTACCAACGGTCAATCATCTGACATTCTTATATCCTCTCTGTTTATCCTCCTCTAGCTACCAACGGTCAATCATCGGACATTCTTATATCCTCTGTTTATCCTCCTCTAGCTACCAACGGTCAATCATCTGACATTCTTATATCCTCTCTGTTTATCTTCCTCTAGCTAACAACGGTTATTCGGAGTGTTTGCGTTTGCTGATTGGAGTGCAGTGGATGTTCAAGACGGGAATAGACAGTAACTCATTTGGGTTTCGGATACAATTCCTGAAATAAAGAGATTTTGACACTAGGGCTTCATCCCAAATGGCAACCTATACCCTACTTGATGCACTACTTTAAACCAAAGCCCTATGGGCTCAGGTCAACAGTAGTGTACGATATAGGGAATAGGTTGCCATTTGGGACTCAGCCTGGTTATTACCAGTTTGTAATATGACCTGTTGTCTTGTGTATCAGAACCCCTCTGATGCTGTCGGTGCTGAGTGGACACACAGACTGTGTGTACTCATTGCTCAACAAGGGAGCCAGAGACAAATGGCACAGAACAGCTCTACACAGAAGGGTAGTGAGGAGAGCTGGCTGTACGCGCTCACACACAGAAAGAGAGGGGGAGGCTTGTTCTGATCTAGGGATGGGGCCATTGAACTACTAGGGATGGCTTTGGTGTGGGATCTAGCATGGAATATAAATTATGCCCAAATATACCTATTATGATTCCTTATTATTTAATAGATTATGAATTATTCAAATCCATTCTTGTCTCCCCTCCCTTCCTCCTAGGCGGTGACGGGTCACGAGGAGTGCAGCACAGCGCCAGCTTCCTGGTTCGGAAAGGTAAGGGGCGGAGCCCTGTCCACCTGGTGGCGATGTCCGGACACATCGTGGTGCTGGGGTGGCTCCTACACACCGCCCAGTCAGTGTGGACCCTCCCCGTCATCACAGACAACCAGGGCTACACGCCACTACACTGGGCCTGCTACAACGGTACGTACTGGATAGAGGGACAGCGAAGTGAGCCCGAGGCCACAAACAAATACACACATAAATATAGCGTGTCTTAAATCACCACAGCCAGCTTCGGGAGGGCACGAACCGAGACAGTCCGCACAGGAGCCTTAAAAGTCCCTCAGACTGAGAGAGAGAGAAAAGGGGGGAGGGAGAGGGGGAGGAACAACAGGCTGGCTGGCCCACACTCATCCTCTCGTACCACCAGGTGTCCTTCCAGCAGATACTGGACTTCAGAGGAACTGCTGCTTCTATACCCCATCTTTACCTTTACCCACAAAGGTCCTAAACGGTAGAAAGTGTCCGGCCAACAGACAGACACCTTATGATGGCAATAACCTGTAGTCCAAGGGGATAGTAGCACTTCACTGAGAGCAAAACAGACAGGGACCAAAAGATGTGGAAGAAGCATTTTCAAAACCTGTTTTGACTGTAGATATTGGGCTGAGTGTTTGGGCTGAGAAAAGACATAAGGAGTGATGTTTCATTTAAGTTTCATGAGAGTGATTGTCTTGTTTATCCGCACACTAAGACAGTCAGAACGCACCTAGCCTCTTGTCTGTAATCCATGTGGGAGGAGGGGAAATCATACATTTTTTATGAACAAACATTTTAATAAAATCATTCATGTCTTAAGCTCTGTGGGAATCAAAAAATTGTAGTATTTGCTCTCATGAGTAATTGTAAAGATTTCATGATCCCAAATGGAACCCTATTCCCTATACTGAATAGTACACTACTGTTGAACAGGGCCCATAGGGTTCTGGTCAAAAGCAGTGCACTCTAAAGGAAATAGGGTGCCATTTGGGATGCTGGTTTTGCATACCGGTATGTGAGCAACAGGACTTTTTGATGGGACATATTACATTTGTGTTATTAAACCTACCTGTCCTTTGGCCTCTAGAAAGTATTTTAGAAAGTAAATGATTAATTCATGTGTTCTTTCTTGTGATATTTATGTCATAATTTTATGCCTTCGTTAGTTACTGAGGGGTGGTTAGAAGAGTAGGGGCAGCTGTATGAGCGAAAACAATGATGCACACTAAGTACTACAACGTTTGTGAAAAGCACTGATACTATCCCGAGGCATGTGAGGTGGAAAACATGTCTCCCTTGGAGAGGAGAAACACTGTGTAAACCAATGGTAGGACAGCAGCAATTAGATTTTCTTCTGTTGGAAAATAAATATCTATATTATTTGTCTTTGGTCTTATAATCAATGTTTTTTAACAGGTTTTGCTTGCTTTAACTTCTTCAAAAAATGAAACCACTCAATCCTTGTATGTGATTGCATGTTCAAATCCCAGTTTTTGTCTCTTTTTGAAAATCATTTTAACTGGAAATATGTGCAATACATTTGCTATGTTCACCAAATCAGCAACAAGAGGTTCACAGGTTTTTTCGTGTCATTTTCATTCTTTTAAACGGATGAAACTAGCACGTACATATGAAATAGTGACTGAATTCGAAACTCCCATGAATTCTTTCAGTATCTGAAGTTTGCTGTATATTTTATGAGTAATAAATGTTATTTAATGATGAACTCTGGGTTATCGGTGTGGGTTATGTATTCTATTTTATTTTGCATTGCGTCCACAACATTACATTTTTAAAGGCAATAGTAGCCTACATTTGTTTACAACTCGCAGGATTTCCATGCGTGAATTTACAACCGCACAGAGCGTTGCATCAGCACGAGATTGGAAGTGCGTCAAATCTGTACAGCATTGTTACGTCATCACTGATACACGTTGAAACTGATGAGAAACCGCGGGAGCAGTTCAGTGATTCTCGCTAGTGCTGGAGGAGCGTTCATTTTGGCAAGGAAATGTTCTGATTTTGCAAGGACATGGAGAATAAAGAGTTCAAGGTAGGCATGTTATTTAAGCAATAAGGCCCAAGGGGTTGTGGTATATGGTCAATATACCACGGCTAGGGGCTGTTCTTACGCACGACGCAACCCGAAGTGTTCGGACACAGCCCGTAGCCATGTGGTATATTGGCCATATATCACGAATCCCCGAGGTGCCTTATTACTATTTATTATAACTGGTTACCAACATAATTAGAGCAGTAAAAAATACACGTTTTGTCATACCCATGGTATACAGTCTGATATACCATGGCTTTCAGCCAATCAGCATTCAGGTCTCGATCCACCCAGTTTATAATTATTTTTAAATCCCCATTTATATTAATTACTGTGGATTAAATATTGTTAAATAAATAAAATTATGTGCTATTCATTCTGTAATATCAAACTACAAAGTCTATGGCCGGGGAGTCATGAGAGTTGGCTAAAGGTACAGTAGAATCTGTTGTGGGTCAAATGGGGGACTAGGGTCAAAGGTTATTATGACACCACCTTCACATTTCCGTCCTAAATGGCACCCTGTTCCCTATGTAGGCTAGTGCACTACTTTTGACCAAGATACATACACTGGTTGGCTGACGTCACGAAAAACATGCGCGCTCATCAATGGCCGGAATGCGTGTATCTTGTTATGACTCTAAACCTCAGCTAGCAAGTGCTCATTATGCAAATGTATTTGTTTGCAATTAACATTTAGAGACTAAATATAGTTTACATGTTGTCAACATTCTAAGCAAACCCTGTCTATTTACCCTGTCTATTTTACCCACAGTTACTTGCCAGTGTTGTTGCTAAACAACCAACCCGTCTATATAGCCCCACAGTGGAGGTGTCATAATACCCATAAAACCTAGCGGTCAAACAGGGAGGGAAATGGTTCCAATCGTTTTTCCACCATAAATTTTTCCCATAGGCGATTTTAGAAACACATAAAACAAGGGCTGTGTTTCATGTGGGTTTACCGTGGTGTGACATTTTTATAACCATGTAAAGCTCTCATGGACAAGGTGACTTTTAGCAATACATTTGGCTCTATTTACTCTCAGATTCGAAATGTCTAATTAGCATCAAAGTAGACATGCAAAACTACAAATCCCTGCAAGCTCCTAAACGTCATTTCTAGCTGACACCTTTGCTAACAGGTATTGTGTCAATTTAAAACTTGCACTAAACAGTTCACAGAATTGTCCATTTAAAGAAATGTAGCCAATTTATTAATTACTACATTTAGCTAACATTAGATAGTTAGTCAAGAGATTCTTATCTTTGCCTCGATCAGCATGATCATCGTGGCATTTGAAATTCTTTATGATAGCCACATTAGCAGCTAATTAGCATTTCATTTTGGGGGGGTAAATACAGGCGAATATATTGATAAAAGTCACCTTGTCCTAGAGAGATTTACACAGTTATCAAAATGGTAAGCCTACCTGAAACACACCCCTTATTTTAAGTGTTTCTAAAATCCACTATGGAAAAATGTATGGTGGGAAAACGATTGGAACCATTTCCCTGTTTGACTACTAGGTTTTATGGGGATTTTGACTCATTACTGTGGCACTCTATAGGGCTCCGGCCAAAAGAAGTGCACTATATTGGAAATAGGGTGCTATTTCGGACACAAGCATAGATATGATGCATTATGATGTGACCGTAGAAATAGAATCACTAGAAAGGATAGAGCCTCTGACCATGGCAATTTGACTGGTAAACTGAACTGTACACCTGACATGATGTTCTGGTGATTCTATTTCTATGCATATGATGCATTATGATGTGACAATGAGTGTTGGGTTAATGGTGCTTTCAAGGCAAGTGATCTTGGTCAAATCATGACTTCCATGGTCTTTAGGTCGGAAAGTTGGAGCTCTAAAAAGATGCCAGAGTTTCCGACTTTATTTAATTTAATTTTTTGTCATTTTTTTGTGATATCCAATTGGTAGTTACGATCTAGTCTCATCACTGCAACTTCCCAACGGGCTCGGGAGAGGTAAAGGTCGAGTCAGGAGTCCTCCGAAACATGACACGCCAAGCCGCGCTGCTTCTGACTTGGAAATCCAAGTTGGATGACTGTTGAAAACGATTTTTCCCTGTCGGAGTTAGTTTTTTCCCCCCGGTTGTCTTGAACGCACTGAAGTCGGAAGTCAGAGAGTTCCCAGTTGTTTTCAACACGGCTAAAGGCGACACAGTAGGTGACATCCAAACATGACTTTGTCCTGTCTTTCAGGAGTCAGAGGTCAGTGGGAATGACCTCACCCTCATAGACCTGGATGACCCCATCAATGACGGTGATGTTATGAAGGAAGACAGGTAAGTGATTTACACTAATGACACATTTGTGACTGGTTACAGGATCACATAGGCCTACAAATACAGATTATGTAGTAGGTCAAAGGTCCTATGGAGAGGTAGGCCCAGAGCCATGTATTTAGAGAGATGGGACATCTATCTGCATTATGTTGCATTTACATCAATATGTATACATTATATGACACAGTATAATCAAAGATATCCATATGAGAGCTGGCTCCCCATGCGCAATATTGACATTTTAAACAATAATATGTAACTGAACATCTATTTTATAATTGACTTATTGGGTAAATGAAAGGCTCAAAGGCGCTAACATGGAGTCCTTTCTAAAAGTTTGCCAAATTCTCTAAATACTGTATATACCTCTGGATAGGCCGAGTCATCTCAGAGTATTGGAACCATATAATTCGAGTGATTCTATTCTAATTCTAGAATGATTCATTCTACTTCTATGATTCTAATTCTATAATTGGAACACATCCTCACACTCACATTATAGCACATTATAGTGACCTTAGAGAGATTACTTTTTCTGTATCTAGATCTGATAAAGATCACAGAGAGGTTGAGAGACAGACCACGTTGGAAGAGGCTGTTCTAGAGACAGATATCCAAACTCTGTCACTAGAGGCTGAAGGAGAGATTGAGATGCAGGAGGCTGATCTGAAGACAGATGGCACGTCTCAGTCACAGAAGGTTGAAGGAGAGATTGAGTTGGACGATGCTGTTGCCATCCCACCTCAGTCACAGGAGGTTCAAGGAGAGATTGAGTTGGACGATGCTGTTGCCATCCCACCTCAGTCACAGGAGGTTGAAGGAGAGAGTGAGTTGGACGAGGCCGTTGCCATCCCATCTCAGTCACAGGAGGTTGAAGGAGAGATTGAGTTGGACGATGCTGTTGCCATCCCACCTCAGTCACAGGAGGTTGAAGGAGAGAGTGAGTTGGACGATGCTGTTGCCATCCCACCTCAGTCACAGGAGGTTGAAGGAGAGATTGAGTTGGACGATGCTGTTGCCATCCCACCTCAGTCACAGGAGGTTGAAGGAGAGATTGAGTTGGACGATGCTGTTGCCATCCCACCTCAGTCACAGGAGGTTGAAGGAGAGAGTGAGTTGGACGAGGCCGTTGTCATCCCATCTCAGTCACAGGAGGTATGATGTATTGTGTTTTGTGTTTTAATGACGCATTGAAGATTAAAATGACAAATAAATTTTCAAAGCTTGAGCTAGTAAAGGTCTTCTAATCTAGGAGGCCAAAGGTGAGAGTGAGTTGAAGCAGGTTGATCTGAAGACAGCCACATCAACTCTGACACTGGAGGTCGAAGGAGAGAGTGTGATGCAGGAGAGTGATGATCTACAAACAGCCGGGACATCTCAATCCCAGGAGACTGAACGAGTGGCAAAGGTAAATGCTTCCAGATAACAGTGTGTGTGTACATTTCTGTTTGTGCATGCAGACAGTAGTTCGTAAACAGACATTGCATTAACAGTGCTATGGCGAATTTGATTGAATTCCAGCCTAAGTCTGCTTTCTGTCCCCATCAGGCTGCAGTGGTGACCTTCACTAGCGTGACCCGCAAGGCTGCAGCCTCCCAGACCAGCCTCACCCTCAGCAGGGGAAAGAGAAGCTACCCAGACCTACACACCTTTGTGCAGGACATGAAGGATGGGTAAGTTTCTCTTTGGCTTCCCCATGCATCCCCTAGATATGTTCCCTATTAGAGCCTTGGTCAACAATAGTTCAGTATTTAAGGAATAGGGGCCATTTGGGACGCACCCATAGGGACAATTTCAATTGCATACTCCTCACGTCCTCTCTTCTCGCCTCCTTCTCAAAACCCATTGGATGAGAAAGCCCTCCCTTTTGACCTTCTCGTCCAATGGGTTTTGAGAAGGAGGTGATGAGTCTCGGGCAAATACAAGGGACTCAACTGACCAAATGACCAATCAGGGATGTTTGGATGTGGCCTAGTTCCGTAGAGGTCCATCCATAACGTAATCTAAGAGAATAGAGGTAATGTCATGTAGTTTAATTGTGTACCTTTATTTATTTACTTTTCAGCCATTGGAATCTGCTGAGTGAGAATATGCGTGCCGGGGTGAGTTATAGTCACTTCTAAAGTAGTTCATGTTGGTAAGATGGACCAAACATTCCAAACTCTTATTGGTGGAAATCGTGCAGGACCTTTAATTCAGAGGTTCACAAACTTTTTCACTCAGGCCCCCCTTTCCAGCATTGGGGAACATCCTGAACCACTGCTTTAATTGACTAGCTTGAGTGAATACATGGTGCAGCAGTGCAGCTCCGTTAACAAACTAACTCTGTATGGTCTTTTAACATTTCAGATGAGCAGACATGAGTTTAGTGCCAGGTGCATGGATATCACAAATTGGGTGATGGAGTCTACATCCACTGTGGTCATTCCCGCCCTTGACCTCACCATGCAGATAGAGCTCTCTGATTCGTCAAGCTCTTCTGGATCAGGAAGTAATGAGGCAAGAGAAGTGACCTCTCTTGGCCGCAGCGTCAGATTCAGCTTTAGTGGAGGACCCAGTAGGCGCACCAGTTCTAGAACCACTTGCAGCACACGAACTCCCACCCCTTTCCCCTCCTCTCACAGGTACTTACCCCTATCCCCTCCTCTCATAGGTACCTAACCCTATCCCCTCCTCTCATAGGTACCTAACCCTATCCCCTCCTCTCATAGGTACCTAACCCTATCCCCTCCTCTCATAGGTACTTACCCCTATCCCCTCCTCTCATAGGTACTTACCCCTATCCCCTCCTCTCATAGGTACCTAACCCTTATCCCCTCCTCTCATAGGTACCTAACCCTATCCCCTCCTCTCATAGGTACTTACCCCTATCCCCTCCTCTCATAGGTACTTACCCCTATCCCCTCCTCTCATAGGTACCTAACCCCTATCCCCTCCTCTCATAGGTACCTAACCCTATCCCCTCCTCTCATAGGTACCTACCCCTATCCCCTCCTCTCATAGGTACTTACCCCTATCCCCTCCTCTCACAGGTACTTACCCCTATCCCCTCCTCTCATAGGTACCTACCCCTATCCCCTCCTCTCATAGGTACTTACCCCTATCCCCTCCTCTCATAGGTACTTACCCCTATCCCCTCCTCTCATAGGTACCTACCCCTATCACCTCCTCTCATAGGTACTTACCCCTTTCCCCTCCTCTCATAGGTACCTAACCCTATCCCCTCCTCTCATAGGTACCTACCCCTATCACCTCCTCTCATAGGTACTTACCCCTTTCCCCTCCTCTCATAGGTACCTAACCCTATCCCCTCCTCTCATAGGTACCTAACCCTATCCCCTCCTCTCATAGGTACTTACCCCTATCACCTCCTCTCATAGGTACTTACCCCTTTCCCCTCCTCTCACAGGTACTTACCCCTATCCCCTCCTCTCATAGGTACTTACCCCTATCCCCTCCTCTCATAGGTACCTAACCCTATCCCCTCCTCTCATAGGTACCTAACCCTATCCCCTCCTCTCATAGGTACTTAACCCTATCCCCTCCTCTCATAGGTACCTAACCCTATCCCCTCCTCTCATAGGTACCTAACCCTATCCCCTCCTCTCATAGGTACCTAACCCTATCCCCTCCTCTCATAGGTACTTACCCCTATCCCCTCCTCTCATAGGTACCTACCCCTATCCCCTCCTCTCATAGGTACTTACCCCTATCCCCTCCTCTCATAGGTACCTAACCCTATCCCCTCCTCTCATAGGTACTTACCCCTATCCCCTCCTCTCATAGGTACCTACCCCTATCCCCTCCTCTCATAGGTACTTACCCCTATCCCCTCCTCTCATAGGTACCTAACCCTATCCCCTCCTCTCATAGGTACTTACCCCTATCCCCTCCTCTCACAGGTACCTACCCCTTTCCCCTCCTCTCACAGGTACTTACCCTTATCCCCTCCTCTCATAGGTACTTACCCCTATCCCCTCCTCTCATAGGTACTTACCCCTATCCCCTCCTCTCATAGGTACCTACCCCTATCCCCTCCTCTCATAGGTACTTACCCCTATCCCCTCCTCTCATAGGTACTTACCCCTATCCCCTCCTCTCATAGGTACCTAACCCTATCCCCTCCTCTCATAGGTACTTAACCCTATCCCCTCCTCTCATAGGTACTTAACCCTATCCCCTCCTCTCACAGGTACTTACCCCTATCCCCTCCTCTCATAGGTACTTACCCCTATCCCCTCCTCTCATAGGTACTTACCCCTATCCCCTCCTCTCATAGGTACCTAACCCTATCCCCTCCTCTCATAGGTACCTAACCCTATCACCTCCTCTCATAGGTACCTACCCCTATCCCCTCCTCTCATAGGTACCTAACCCTATCCCCTCCTCTCATAGGTACCTAACCCTATCCCCTCCTCTCATAGGTACCTACCCCTATCCCCTCCTCTCATAGGTACCTACCCCTGTCCCCTCCTCTCATAGGTACTTACCCCTATCCCCTCCTCTCATAGGTACTTACCCCTATCCCCTCCTCTCATAGGTACCTAACCCTATCCCCTCCTCTCATAGGTACCTAACCCTATCACCTCCTCTCATAGGTACCTAACCCTATCCCCTCCTCTCATAGGTACCTAACCCTATCCCCTCCTCTCATAGGTACTTACCCCTATCCCCTCCTCTCATAGGTACTTACCCCTATCCCCTCCTCTCATAGGTACCTAACCCTATCCCCTCCTCTCACAGGTACCTAACCCTATCCCCTCCTCTCACAGGTACTTACCCCTATCCCCTCCTCTCATAGGTACCTACCCCTATCCCCTCCTCTCATAGGTACCTACCCCTATCCCCTCCTCTCATAGGTACTTACCCCTATCCCCTCCTCTCATAGGTACCTAACCCCTATCCCCTCCTCTCATAGGTACCTAACCCTATCCCCTCCTCTCATAGGTACCTACCCCTATCCCCTCCTCTCATAGGTACTTACCCCTATCCCCTCCTCTCACAGGTACTTACCCCTATCCCCTCCTCTCATAGGTACCTACCCCTATCCCCTCCTCTCATAGGTACTTACCCCTATCCCCTCCTCTCATAGGTACTTACCCCTATCCCCTCCTCTCATAGGTACCTACCCCTATCACCTCCTCTCATAGGTACTTACCCCTTTCCCCTCCTCTCATAGGTACCTAACCCTATCCCCTCCTCTCATAGGTACCTACCCCTATCACCTCCTCTCATAGGTACTTACCCCTTTCCCCTCCTCTCATAGGTACCTAACCCTATCCCCTCCTCTCATAGGTACTTACCCCTATCACCTCCTCTCATAGGTACTTACCCCTTTCCCCTCCTCTCACAGGTACTTACCCCTATCCCCTCCTCTCATAGGTACTTACCCCTATCCCCTCCTCTCATAGGTACCTAACCCTATCCCCTCCTCTCATAGGTACCTAACCCTATCCCCTCCTCTCATAGGTACTTAACCCTATCCCCTCCTCTCATAGGTACCTAACCCTATCCCCTCCTCTCATAGGTACCTAACCCTATCCCCTCCTCTCATAGGTACTTACCCCTATCCCCTCCTCTCATAGGTACCTACCCCTATCCCCTCCTCTCATAGGTACTTACCCCTATCCCCTCCTCTCATAGGTACCTAACCCTATCCCCTCCTCTCATAGGTACTTACCCCTATCCCCTCCTCTCACAGGTACCTACCCCTTTCCCCTCCTCTCACAGGTGCTTACCCTTATCCCCTCCTCTCATAGGTACTTACCCCTATCCCCTCCTCTCATAGGTACCTACCCCTATCCCCTCCTCTCATAGGTACTTACCCCTATCCCCTCCTCTCATAGGTACCTAACCCTATCCCCTCCTCTCATAGGTACTTAACCCTATCCTCTCCTCTCACAGGTACTTACCCCTATCCCCTCCTCTCATAGGTACCTACCCCTATCCCCTCCTCTCATAGGTACTTACCCCTATCCCCTCCTCTCATAGGTACCTAACCCTATCCCCTCCTCTCATAGGTACTTACCCCTATCCCCTCCTCTCATAGGTACTTACCCCTATCCCCTCCTCTCACAGGTACCTACCCCTTTCCCCTCCTCTCACAGGTACTTACCCTTATCCCCTCCTCTCATAGGTACTTACCCCTATCCCCTCCTCTCATAGGTACCTACCCCTATCCCCTCCTCTCATAGGTACTTACCCCTATCCCCTCCTCTCATAGGTACTTACCCCTATCCCCTCCTCTCATAGGTACTTACCCCTATCCCCTCCTCTCATAGGTACTTACCCCTATCCCCTCCTCTCATAGGTACCTAACCCTATCCCCTCCTCTCATAGGTACTTAACCCTATCCCCTCCTCTCACAGGTACTTACCCCTATCCCCTCCTCTCATAGGTACTTACCCCTATCCCCTCCTCTCATAGGTACTTACCCCTATCCCCTCCTCTCATAGGTACCTAACCCTATCCCCTCCTCTCATAGGTACCTAACCCTATCACCTCCTCTCATAGGTACCTACCCCTATCCCCTCCTCTCATAGGTACCTAACCCTATCCCCTCCTCTCATAGGTACCTACCCCTATCCCCTCCTCTCATAGGTACCTACCCCTGTCCCCTCCTCTCATAGGTACTTACCCCTATCCCCTCCTCTCATAGGTACTTACCCCTATCCCCTCCTCTCATAGGTACCTAACCCTATCCCCTCCTCTCATAGGTACCTAACCCTATCACCTCCTCTCATAGGTACCTAACCCTATCCCCTCCTCTCATAGGTACCTAACCCTATCCCCTCCTCTCATAGGTACTTACCCCTATCCCCTCCTCTCATAGGTACTTACCCCTATCCCCTCCTCTCATAGGTACCTAACCCTATCCCCTCCTCTCATAGGTACTTAACCCTATCCCCTCCTCTCACAGGTACTTACCCCTATCCCCTCCTCTCATAGGTACCTACCCCTATCCCCTCCTCTCATAGGTACCTACCCCTATCCCCTCCTCTCATAGGTACCTACCCCTATCCCCTCCTCTCATAGGTACTTAACCCTATCCCCTCCTCTCACAGGTACTTACCCCTATCCCCTCCTCTCATAGGTACTTACCCCTATCCCCTCCTCTCATAGGTACCTACCCCTATCCCCTCCTCTCATAGGTACCTACCCCTATCCCCTCCTCTCATAGGTACCTAACCCTATCCCCTCCTCTCACAGGTACTTACCCCTATCCCCTCCTCTCATAGGTACCTAACCCTATCCCCTCCTCTCATAGGTACTTACCCCTATCCCCTCCTCTCATAGGTACCTACCCCTATCCCCTCCTCTCATAGGTACCTACCCCTATCCCCTCCTCTCATAGGTACCTAACCCTATCCCCTCCTCTCACAGGTACTTACCCCTATCCCCTCCTCTCATAGGTACCTAACCCTATCCCCTCCTCTCATAGGTACTTACCCCTATCCCCTCCTCTCACAGGTACTTACCCCTATCCCCTCCTCTCATAGGTACTTACCCCTATCCCCTCCTCTCATAGGTACTTAACCCTATCCCCTCCTCTCATAGGTACCTACCCCTATCCCCTCCTCTCATAGGTACCTAACCCTATCCCCTCCTCTCATAGGTACTTACCCCTATCCCCTCCTCTCATAGGTACCTACCCCTTTCCCCTCCTCTCATAGGTACCTACCCCTATCCCCTCCTCTCATAGGTACTTACCCCTATCCCCTCCTCTCACAGGTACTTACCCCTATCCCCTCCTCTCATAGGTACCTAAACCTATCCCCTCCTCTCATAGGTACCTACCCCTTTTCCCTCCTCTCATAGGTACTTACCCCTATCCCCTCCTCTCATAGGTACTTACCCCTATCCCCTCCTCTCATAGGTACCTACCCCTAGCCCCTCCTTTCACAGGTACCTACCCCTATCCCCTCCTCTCACAGGTACTTACCCCTTTCCCCTCCTCTCATAGGTACTTACCCCTTTCCCCTCCTCTTCTTGTAGGTCTTTCTAAAAACATTATTCCCATGTCCCTTGTTATAGGTACAAATATCCATTCCAGATCCACTTAGTGAGAAATACTACTTAGATACTTCCAAATTCTTGGATCATATTTTGTATTTTGTTACCATGTACTATTCATTTCTGTTGTGCCTTCTGCAGGTCCATGACTTCCTTGCTGAGTGAGGATGAAGAGCGATATGTCTCCTCACCTGAGGGTGGTGATAGAGAGATGAGACACAGACCCCACTCAGCACCACTGAGATCTGTGTTTGGAATCTCTGAGGATTCTGTCTTCAACATGGTCCAGAGCGGCCAGTCGCAGAGTGACATCGTACTGTCGTCCAGTTGGAGTAGACGGGAGAAATACAGACCTGTCAAAATACCAACGGACACCAGGTTTATGATGGGTATTGTAGAGTTGGTTATGAACCTTCTCAACTCCAGATTGGCTGAGCTAATGCGAAGTCTCAGTCAGGGAACTCTAGGTCCGCTGTCTGGTAGTATCTCAGCAAGTCAGCAGTTTGCCCAAGAGATGGTAAGCATGGTGTCTGCTAAGATGTATTCCCATGCCATAGAGCATATTGCGCACGGCCACAAGTCTCCCCTTGAGTTAGAGAGGGAGCTTGAGGCCATATTGGGTCCTCTGGCTGGACAGGTTATAGTCATCATCATAGATAGCATCTTCAAGGCTAAAGCCAATGGAGGAAACAAGGAGCGAGCGACCAGCCCCTTTACCTATTTTCTCACTGCCATTTCGGCAGAAGTACAAAGCCTAGTTGTTCAGAGATCGGCTAGTAGACCGTCCACCAGACTGTCCAACAACGACCCACTGCTGAACATTTCCAAGTCAAAGGTCTTAAGATCAGTTCTGCTCAAAATGGCAGAACTCTTTGGTCAAGGTCCAAGTGAAACCTGTCTAGTTCCACTAGTCCAGAGTCAGTCCGACAACTCTATTTGCGACTGGACTCTGAATGCAGGCACCATTCATCCAAGTCAATTTCTGTCCAACAACAGAATGACAGAAGTGTCATCCGATGTTGTGGATCTTGTACTTGAGGTTTTTGGGATAACAGGATTTTTGGATAGCAGGAGCCCGTCAAGGCCACAGAGTGCCTGCTCCTACAACTCAGCTAGTGGAGCAATAGACATGAGAGCTCTTGCTGGTGTCGTGGAAAATCATCTCAGAAATATAACGCTTTATCAGAACTTGTGAAATCAAAAACATGCTTTTTATTACAACTGTACAGCCCACTGGCATGTCCCCGCGGAACACACCCCGCGGAACACACACCCCCCAGAAGTCCATTTTCTATATTTATACACACATAGTATTATGTCCCTCCCCTATGCAAATGAAGTTTCCTTTCTCAAGTCATTCCCCACCATCATCCTTTAGTTCAAGCTTCCTACTTGTTCACGCCCTATAACGCCATCTGCTTTCAATTAGTTTATAATGGTGGCTGTTCTCTTAGGCGCCTACATGTCTAGTCTCATGCACTTAAGGGAATCAGCAGACTATATATATCTAGGTGTCCAATTTCCCTAGGCGCCTACGTGTCTCTGGTATGTGTCCTGAGTGGAATTTGTCAGACTATATGTGTCTGTTCTAGCATTAGTGTGTCCAGTTGCCCTTTGTTCTGCTCTCCCCTATCCTTAGTGTGTGCAATTGTCTTAGAAGTCTATTTTTAATGTTCAGCTAGCTTATGTTACTACTACAATCCCCCCTCTGGGGCTATTAAGCCACATAAATGATACAAATAAGACTATGGGATAGTAAATGAAAAAACCTATGATAAACAAGAAAATACAAAAAATAAAAACAAAGTGAAGCATATAAACCAACTAGACCAAACATCTCCAATATTCATAAGAGTAAAAGATTCAATCAGAAACAGTATAAAAAATAAAAATAATACAATGAATATAATAAGAAATTGAATATGACATCAGCATTAGCCTTTACTTCTGCTCGTAATCCTTTGAGTTTGGCCATAGCAATATTGTGAATAAAG
This sequence comes from Salvelinus namaycush, assembly GCF_016432855.1. Taxonomy (NCBI): domain Eukaryota; kingdom Metazoa; phylum Chordata; class Actinopteri; order Salmoniformes; family Salmonidae; genus Salvelinus; species Salvelinus namaycush. The sequence continues at coordinate 39,094 of NW_024060341.1, forward strand.
GTGAAACAGTCATCCCCAAACATGACACAAACTCCACCCTTCTCCACTAAGAGCCAATTAAGTATAGTTAATGAATCCCTGTTGGTTATAGCATATATAATTAATCTATTCTAAGTTCTTATTTGGTGTTATCCACAAAAATATAGATTCAAATCCTGATTTAACCTCATCTCTGGCCTTGAAATCCCTAGGTAGACCTCTAAGCAGTCCAATTGCATTAAGGTATACCTCAGGATCCTTCTCATAAGCCCTTTTAACTCTAGGTTTTACATAGTCATCATGGGGTGATTTAATAATCGTAACCTATTTAATTGCTCCAAGGCACAAAGACCAATCCATCCATCAGGCAATACATTCAACAGTTTGTTTATTCCACACATCCAGAAACTATCAGCAATACCTCTGTCTTGAATTTTCAACATAATAAGAGATGGCGCAACCTGAGTTATGTGACCACACAACCCTTTTCTATTCATAATCAACCCTTTATCATTATTTTTACGAACTCCCGCATTCTCTAACACCCAAATAGTATCACATTCTACAGTGGTGTTTCCTACATCAATTCCTTCGGTGTCATGGCTGTAAAAACATTCATATTTTCCTTTAACCACGGTACCTCTGTCTAATTGAGGTACATTTAATTCAGATCTAATATTATAGGCAACACAATCATTGTCTCCCAGCATGGTCTCATTCAACATAGTTTTACCCCTAGTACTTACCCAGAACAATCCTACATTTTATGTCACACAAGGGAATAGAATACTTTCTATTGGTACAATAGGCATTTTTACAACTTACACAGTTTTTACATGATGCTGGTTCAGAGACTATTAAAAGATCAGACAAAGGTGATTTTCTTCACAAAATACAATTGTCCATTCTGTGTCTGTTTGCCATATACTTAGCCCATTCGTATCACTCCTTCTTCACTACTTCTTCTCATGTAGTGTCCTTGAGTGCTTCTGATTCTGATATATCTAATTCTGTTGCTTTTTCAATGTTCTTATCTTGAGGTAGATCATTAGAGTTTATCAGAAAGTTTCAAATATCAGTAAAAACTCTCCTGACTGATGTCTCAGGTTGCTTTGTTGGCACGGTGGTCTGCTTGGTAAGGGCAGTCGATGTCATCTAGTGGTGCTACTCCCTTCGGTCACTGTTGTTCTTGTTATTTCAACTATTAATTCTTCACCTTCAACTGGTTCAATCTGATTCATGATGAGCACCCTCTCGTCTTTTTCTTTGATTAATGTCAGATCACATCCTTTCGGATCCCAAACGACTTGTCCCTTTGTTTGGTGATATGTCCATCCACAGAGTGCCATCTCCGATAAGGGTTTGATCCTTATGATTGAGATAGACTTCAGTTCTCCTGCTTCTGTTATAAATTGAGGTGGAACATAGATTCTAACCTTGTCAGTCTTTTTGGATTGTTCGGCTGATTTCATTCTTCTCTTCCTGCTCCCACCATACATCTTGATTGTGCATTAGTCTGTTGTTTCTATACTAGCATTCACTGTTACTTCTGTTATGTCAATGTCATTATTCTTTTGTTGTTCTAACATCAATTGTCTGTAAAGGAGGCCATTCAAAAGTTTAAAAGTCAATTGTGGGGTAATCCCCATTTTCTTCAGCTTGCGGGACTTTTCCTCCTCTTTCTTCACCTGAGGCTCCCTCCTCAGGCCGGACTTAGCTTCCATCTGGAAGGCTTTCAATTTTAGGGAAGAGATGTTCTCATTCTGTTCCTTGTGAGGCCTCTCCTCCTCTTCTGGGTGCATTATTCGGTGCACCTGTCACATTTTGGCTTTCACTTGATTTGCTGTTTTCTTGGCTCCTCCCTGGTGTCTCAATCGTTTCCACTGCTCCTGCTCCCTCCAGGCTCCCTCCTGGTGAATCAGCATCCTCTGTGTCCTCATCTCTATGTGGTTGTATCCTTCTCTCTGTTGGGACTCAGCTGCAGTGGTTCAGATGGTACCACGTCTGGCTTCTTTTCACTTGGACGGCCGTTCTTGTTGCTTTGGCCACCTCATAGGGTCCATCTCTCCTCGGTTGATCCCACTTCCTCCGGATCCCTCCAACGTGGACTAGATCTCCTGGTATCACTGGGAGAGGTCCTTCGGGTCCCCTTGGATCATCAAACACAGAACCTCTCATCCTGGTTCAGGTTTCTGCCTACTTTCTGTGAAGCATTCATACTTAGAGACTTATGGCCTCTGTTCTATGATTGCACCATACATCCTCTTACTTCCATCACTCATCACACAACAAACAGACATTCCAGCTGAAGCTGGCGAACCCCTCTCCTTCTGGTTTCCTAAACATAAGACTTGGAAAACAACAGACAAAACATAACACCATTGACAATGTTATGTGTTATGCATAAATATATTCATGCAAACTGAAATCTGAGACCATGACAATTCCCACTCTCTCTTTACCTGACTCTATGCCTCCAGGATACTTTTCTGCTGGACTCCACAAAAATAAAAGCCCTAAAAAGCTTCCTCATGCTTCCACCCAGTCTTCCCCTTTCGGCCACAGGTTCTGAGAGGTGTTCCCAAATCATGTCATTTTTACTTAGTTTCCCATCTACTCCATTTCAACTGATAATCATGTGCATAACCTACAATTAACATTCTCTCTTCTTGAATTAATTCAACACTCTATATGCTTTCATATCAATCCCTTTAACATGTTTGTTTAGAGTATAATATCCTATCATCCATTCTCTTTCACATGATGTATTAAAAATAAAACAAGTAGCCTCCAAACTCAACCCAGTATGTCTATAGTGGAATCTAGTCTCTCTCTCTTTCTCTCTCTGATTCCACATCCTCTGTCATGGTGTTTTCAAGCTCACCCATTATTCAGCTGGACCTTACTTCTCGTGAGACTTATGCACCCACCAAAGAGAGACATGAAGAACTTTACCACTGCAGTGTTGTAAGAAGTATACCACCAGCCTGGTGTATCTTGATGTACACTCAGTCTCCAGAATGCAGCCCAAACCCTTCCATTTCTGGCTGTTTTTTCCTGAGGACATACACACTAACACATGGGTTATTTCCTGACAACAGACTTTTCTTGTTATAGCAATATCACTAAATCTTAATTCTTAATAACAGCCCTATGTAACCATTCTGCCTCAATTACCTGGCCTCCTGCCACAGAAATATTCATAATAGTCAAATGATGTTCCCTACATCAACTGCTGTACAATAACATGTAATCAGTCAAATGTCTTCCAGTTGGATTAATATCCAATCCTATCAAAACTAAGTAATAAGTTTCTTAAACTTTTGCTCTAGTGTTCAAAATGCCACCACTTATTCTTTTTACCATATCTTTAGATATGTGAATTGTTCTATTTACTTTAGAATTGTCCCTATATTTTACACAGCCAGCTGTCTTTCCTTTTCTGTGAATTATCTCTATTATTATACATAGTTTCTAGAAATAACACCCCTTCACTATCATTACCAAATAACACCCCTTCACTATCATTACCTTCATTTATGAGTCCCCTAACCCATAACAGCCATTGTTTGATACATACTTAAAACATCCTTAAGTCAATTTATATATCATTTATATCAGTATCAGTCCCTCCTCAGGAACATATACACAACCTTATGTTCCTCAAAACAAAAATAAATTGACCAAACGAGAAAAAGAGAAAAAAATTATAATAATTACACATTTGCAATAAATTTCCACTATTCGTAATGTAATTAAACCTGGAGAAAACGTCCATCTGTTTCATTCTATGCCCATGTTATTATTGGTCTCTTTCTTCTTCATTCTTGGGTATCATCGCACAACAGACTACCTTTTTATTCAATTACTTATATTATTACATTTTATCATTACAATTCCAATGGCATTATAAAACAAAAGAAACAAAAAAATAAAAAACCTTTAATCTAATATTCTGTAAGTTTTGTCAACCACCTTGTCTCAGGATTAGTTTCCAGAGCTTCCCTAGGCCTATTAAATTTAAACAGTTCTATATCTAAATAACTAAACAGTTATTTCTTAAATACATTTTCCAACCCAATATTCAGGATAACAGTCCTTAGTGTTTACTTTAACTCAAATTTGACCTTATCTATTCAATACACAACATCCCTTTAATAATTAACATTTATACTAAACACTTTAAATACCAGTATTATCTATTTTCCAATAGCCCCGTTGTCTCAGTTTTTCTCTCATTTGTGGCCTGATAATAAAAAGATCAGTACCCCAATCCTTTAAGTCATTACTCTCCCTGGCCCATATCATTTCAGCATGTCTTTTTTTAGATACAGTTCACAGGTCATCAGACACAGTTGTCCCTCACTGTTCAGTCGGTTAGGGTGGGTTTGATCTCCACACCCACTTGTGGTGATATTCTCTCCCATGCCTTAAAGCATTCTGACGTCACCTTCTTATGATAACTCCCTTATTCCACCAGTGTTCTCTCAGATGAATTACAGATGATGTATTTATCAACAAAACCCTCACAAACCCACACTCCAATAAACCCTTTGGAATAACTTTCAACACTTTTTATATGCATAATGAACAAAACACATTTGTGTATTTACCCAAAGACCATAACCCCAAGGAACTGATAGTTTTACCTATGAACCCATGTTATATCAAAAATAAAAATTAAAATAAACCTATTCGAATAACTTATTCAATTTAAGGGTACAACTCTTCATAATTTTCCCAGGGACATAATAGATTTTCAAAGTAATTATACAGTTTGAATAGAGTCTGGTGTCTTAAACATTTTATAAGTATATCCCACCTGTTCCAACAATTTCTAGTAAAAGGTGATCAGTCTTTCACAAGAAATTCCTAGGATTCAGGGCATTTTGACACCATTAATATGTTTCCACTCCCCCTTTCTTTAGGAGCAACTTAAATACATTTTTCAAAAACATGTTCATCCTTTTGCATACCCAATTTGAAACTGAATTGGAAAAAACCCTTCCAATAAATCTACTAATGCATATTCATTCCCAGTACATGGTGTACTTACTAGTGAACCATAAGCCAATAATCGCAAAGGGACTGGACTCACTCATCCAGAACTCCATGTTTTAGCCTTATCCAGATATTTTTATTTTTAAAGCGGCTGACTTTAATTAACTGCTTTCCACAGTAATGCAGTCTCCAATGACATTGTTGACCAGAGAAGATTAAAAAAACTTTTTTTTTTTTTTTTCCTTATTCTTTCTGGAAAAGAAAGTGTACATATCGTTAATATTCACAATGTTACCTTTTAGTCAGCAAACCAATAATTTTACTTATCCATAGATTTTATTCTAAAGCATCTTTAACAGTTCCAGAGAATTGTGGTATAGAATGTCTAACAATTAAAATTCCATCGTTACTCTACTAGATGTCAAGTCAAACGTGATCTAATACTTCTCCTTGACCACATATAAACTGTAATCTCTATGAAACACTCATTGTTCGCTCAGAGACTATACACCGACAAGTAAAAAATTCCATTCTCACTAACCTCAAACCGATTAGTTGTTTGTTATTTTGACAAGGATATTAACTCTTGTATAGCGGCATTTCCTACTACCGCACTAAGTTCTAATGTCACATTACACTAATTTTTCTCATACCCGATATACCTATATCCAGAACAGAGAGCTATTTTCTTATTGGTTCTTAGATCTTGTCAATAGTTCTGCCAATCACCCGCACGTCTGCGAGGACTAGAGGAACCACACACACAACCCCATCGCAATGTATTTTCTGATGATAGAATGTTGACATCAGAACGCCTGCAAATCGAGCTTCACATTTTGGTCCCATGTGACTGTTTAATTCCCTTGTCCTATTTATCCTGTTTATCAGGTAATAGTGTCCTTCTCTCCCTATTCTATGGAAACAGTCATTTTGTTGTCATGCCACTAATTATTTATTTATTTTTCCTAAATACTCCCATGTATTATACACCTTTTATTTACTATTTTTCCAAGGTAGAGCGAATCCCCTTTCCAATTAAAAATTCATTTGTCCCATCACTTAATTTCTCTTATCAAAGCATGCTCTATATAGTACAGACATTATTTCTGAATACTACAGATGACTTAATGTCTTATTCTAGTACAATACTTCAAATATCACTGTGTTTTTCCCTTTACAGATATCATTATTTATTCATTTTATAGTTCTAATCAATTTTATGATTACATTTACATTACATTTAAGTCATTTAGCAAATGCTCTTATCCAGAGCGACTTACAAATTGGAAAGTTCATACATATTCATCCTGGTCCCCCGTGGGAATTTAACCCTCAACCCTGGCGTTGCAAGCACCATGCTCTACCAACTGAGTCACACCAGTCCACTGCCCGCTCCGTTAAGATCTCTATCTAACGTCTTACTTTTACCTTTATTAATTTATTTTGTCTATACTTTCTTACCTATTCTCTATATTCTTATTATTTCATTGTCTTTTATCCCATTTTACTGTTTAATTCCCGATTCACGGTTTTAGTGAAACAAACCTCTCATATTCTGGTCTCTGTCCTTCAGGCTATTTTTAGACCGCAGTCTCTGTGGGTACAGAGTGATCGACGGCCTGTTTTTTTCCTCTTCCTTTGTTACACCGTTCGTGAATCCTTAATCTGTCCTGAATTTCACTATTTATCACTATTTATCTTAACTAACCTAGATTCGTTTTTAACTTTATAGTACAATTTCAATTTATCGACGATTCTACTTTCTGTTTTGTTACACACTATTTGGTTTAAACCTCTTTTATTATCTTTATGGTTATTTATTTTAACTCCTTTTTTAGTATTCTACTATGGTCGCTTATTACTTTATCACATCAGTGTTTTTATCCTTGATTATAACTTATTTTACTTCGATGTTCCTTAATTTCATTTCATCTGCCTAATAGCAGTTACCTGCACTCTCCTTCTCAAATTACCCTCAGTTAACTGTCAGAGAGGCTTGCGCATGCCTCTTCCTACCAGCAGTTGGTCACAGACACACACACACACAACCCATCCTTCCTTTCTTCCTAATGTTCTATCTCTACACAGATCTACTCATTTCTTACAACATTATCATTCATCCTTTTATGTTTCATCTGTTCATTCAATCCCTTTGTTTTTACCTCAAAACAACTTAGTCTTTCTTTATTGACTTAATTCACTTCCTCCTACATAAGCCTAGACTTCTAGGATTTCTACAATATGACGAGACTACTGTCTAATCGGATCAGCTTGTCTTCATATTCTATTCACCCCCCCAATACTGATCTTTACTTCTATTATTAGAGTAGTATTGTGGCGTGACCTACTGAATTACAAAACCCTGTTAGCTAGACAGAGCGGTTTTTTATTCGCAGGATTTCTTTTGCATTTGAACGCCGCACAATCGGGCAAACGTCCTAAATATTCATCCGTACAGTCCCCCTTTCGGGGCGGTAACCATGAATATTTATTTAACTACTGATTTATGTTTTGACCGTATAAACTAATTTTGCAGTTGAACGCCGCACAATCGGGCCAACGTTTTCCTGCAACCTAATATTTCACCCGTACAGTCCTCCTTTCAGAGCGTTAACCATGAAATATTTATTTAACTACTGATTTATGTTTTGACCTATTAACTACTTTTGCAGTTGAACGCCGCACAATCGGGCAAACGTTTTTCCTACAACCTAATATTTATAAGCTACTTTTGCAGTTGAACGCCGCACAATCGGGCAAACGTTTTTCCTGCCTTCTAAATATTCATCCGTTCAGTCCCCCGTTCTGGGGCGGTAGCCATGAAGTATTTATTTACTAAATATCCACCCAATCAGACCTCTTTAAAAATGTTCCTTTTTTAAAGAGCGGTGGCTTTCTAACTACTTATTTATGCAGTTCTCTGTTATCTTTAGAGCCATTATTCATAAGTAACCTGTCCAAGCATTCCTTCTACTAATTTTATTGAAGAGGTATCACAGGATTTTCTACCTACATTATCTGTTTTTACCGTATGAGCTGTCCCACATTATAGCCAGCCATCTCAGCCAGATGGCGCAAACAAGCACATCATTTAAGCTACACATTCGAACGGTCTAATCAGAACGAGCGCATGCTCCACTAAACACCTAACACAAGCAAAGTTCACATCGCCTATTCACTCATTCTCTATACATGCGCATGCATTTATATTTAATACAATTCCCCAAATTACACATACATGCAAATTTATTTGAATTCAAAAGTTCTTTCGTTTTTACTGGTTTCTTTTTAGGAAATTTGAAAGAGAGACTTACATGGCGCCCCTCTCGCTGAGACAGGATCTCTGAAGCAATCCATACAAACATTTCAACTATGTAAGAACAAGCTTACCTTTTTATAGTTGTGGCCATAGTGTTTGCAAGATTGTCCAAAGAAACTATCTCCAGCCCTGGACGCCATTCCTCAGTCCCTGTCCCTCCTGGCTCAGCTCGCCAAATATGTCGTGGAAAATCATCTCAGAAATATAACGCTTTATCAGAACTTGTGAAATCAAAAACATGCTTTTTATTACAACTGTACAGCCCACTGGCATGTCCCCGCGGAACACACCCCGCGGAACACACACCCCCCAGAAGTCCATTTCCTATATTTATACACACATAGTATTATGTCCCTCCCCTATGCAAATGAAGTTTCCTTTCTCAAGTCATTCCCCACCATCATCCTTTAGTTCAAGCTTCCTACTTGTTCACGCCCTATAACGCCATCTGCTTTCAATTAGTTTATAATGGTGGCTGTTCTCTTAGGCGCCTACATGTCTAGTCTCATGCACTTAAGGGAATCAGCAGACTATATATCTAGGTGTCCAATTTCCCTAGGCGCCTACGTGTCTCTGGTATGTGTCCTGAGTGGAATTTGTCAGACTATATGTGTCTGTTCTAGCATTAGTGTGTCCAGTTGCCCTTTGTTCTGCTCTCCCCTATCCTTAGTGTGTGCAATTGTCTTAGAAGTCTATTTTTAATGTTCAGCTAGCTTATGTTACTACTACACTGGGGACTTGGTCAGACAGGTGTCTGTCAAACTCAGACCCTTTGTCTTTGAGAGTCAACTCTCCACCATGTCCATGACAGATCTGTCATCATCTATTTCTGACTCCACCTTGAAGCAGTTGTGTTGTAGCGCTGCTGTTGCTGCAGCAACTGTCTGTCAAGCAATCAAAACGGAGCTCGAGAGCCAGAGACCTACCAACCTGTCAGCCAGAGACCTACTATCGTCTCTGGTAGAGACCATTGAGGACATGGATATCTCTGACGTCCTCCAGGGCCCGTCGGCCATTTTGGAGGAGGCTGCTATGATAAAGCACCCGGAGATGTCCACCTCGATAATATACAGGTCTTTGCTTCTCGACTCATCTCTCGCCTCCTCTAACATGGTCACTGAGAGCATTATCTTCAACAGTCCACGCCCATCAGAGGAGAATGTGAGTATTCAGAAGGTGCTCCCTGCTGATAAAGTTGACATCCTCCATGGTCAACCAGTGGAGGAGTATATCGTCAAAGCTGAGCAATGCATCACTCAGGTCATTCAGGATGCAGCTGTGACATATACTGGCATGCTGGATAAAACTGACACTTGTGGGAAACTGTCGGAAGTTCTGTCTGTCTGTGTTTCCACGGAGAATATTGAGGAAGCATCCTCTGATCTATTTGGTGGAATTATTTCCGACCTGCATGAGGTATTTGAGGTCAATAAGGCCTCCATGCGTACGAAATCAGGTCGCAAAATGTTCTGGGTGGAAGTGAGTTCAGGTTCCCAGAAGATTTATACCAAAACCCTGGACAAACTGAGGAAGCTTTTCACCTCTCACCTTCTCACTGAGGGAAAAAATACTCCTGTGCAAATTGAGCTCTATGACACTGGACTACTTGTAACTGAGACCACTGTGGAGGTATCTCCTGTACAGAAGACAGACAGTAATACCTCTTCTATGTCCTCAGCCCACCAGCTCACCCTCGACACCTGCACTAAAGGGGTCATCAAACAGGTGATCTCGGTGCTGAGGTTGGAGACTTCAAAGGAAGACCGCTTCGCTTCCGTTGGGGAGAACACGTCAAATGCGTCCTTCGACTTCAACCAGAAGTTGGACTCGATACTTTCGAAATTGGAGGACCTCACCATTTCGAGTGACGTGACGTCAGCCAAGATTGCCACGCTCACGCGATCTCGTAGTGCAGCCAGCAGAACCTCTAACATTTCCATCCAGAGCTTTCACAGTGCTGAGTTCCGAGCTAAGGCCAAACAGATTGTGCGTGAGGCCATTCTCAGAGCTGCTAGCGAAGCCAACTGTTCTTTGCCACAGAGCATGCCTAGCATCACCTTCTCACACCATGTGGTTTCTACAACTGAAGATATATTGAATATGGTCATGCAAGACCTTGAAAGTGTATCCCAGTACACAGTGGAGGACGCAGACTTCTTCCCACTAGGAGAGAAAAAGCTGCAGTCCCAACTCAATCCCAGAGTTGTCTTTGACAACTCATTTTTTGCTGCTCAAATCATGTACCACAGAGTAAAGGATAGACTGAACGTCTTTTTGTCTTTTCCACCCGTGTCAGTCACCACAGCTAAAGATGTGCTGGACTCCACCCCTGTGGAGACACTCAGATGCTCGAAGTCCCCTGACACTGCTCTTGTTAAGGACAGGAGCCGCCCTCCGTCTGTGAGAAATGAGAAGCCATTTTCAAAAGTCAGTTTGACTAAAAGGTTTAAAGCCCTTGTGTCTTCGAGTGGCTCCTCCACAGACCACCATGTAATTGACACATGCAGTGAGGATGTCAGTCTGCCCACCAGGAGTATGTCAGTTGTGAGCGACACCAGTTTGAAGAGCGCCTCTCCTCTCCATGGTTGTGGATTGAGTGAAAGTTGTGAACCTCTTGTGGCTCTACAAGACGGAACAGTGGCATTCAGCCAAGAAGGCTTTAGCAAAACTGCAAAGAAGACACTCAGCTTGATCCTAAATGTGATCAAGTGCAGATTGGCCAACTCTGAGAGTTCATCTGTTGGGAAGAATGCAAGTGAGGAGTGTCTGATAGCCACTAATATGTTAGACTCTCTACTGGAGAGCCTTGACCTGTTGCCTGACATGAGCGCTGCCGATGAGATCACAAGGACAGAATGCCATACCTCTAACGCAATGGACAAGACAGGTTCACAGTCAGCGCTTGTGAGCCAACAAGAAATTAACATATCTGACACCGGTATCATAGTGAAAACTATAATGGACACATTGAAGACAGACGACCCAGAGATGACTTCAGCAGAAGAAAATCTGGATAGGCTTCTGTCAATTGAAGCCCTTCAAGATGCGTCTGGCAACCTGATCGCAAAGGTCCATGGTCTCATTCAGGAGATAACCATAAGACGCCAGCTTCAATCCATGACTGGCCACAGAAGCCTCTCTCAACCAGCGCTGTCAAATCCAGCACTGAGGAAGCTGTCAAAGGACGATGCGTCAGAGCTCGTTTACAGCTTTGCCCACACTTCTGTTAGCAGACTCCTGGGGCAGTGTTTGGGTAGGCCTATGCCACCCACTGCTGACAGGGTTTTGGATCAGGTCATCAAGTTGATGACAGACATGGTGATGGACAGTCTGACAGATCTGTCCAAGTCTGCAATGGAGGGTGGTAAGTGAAAGTACCTCTTTTCATCTGCATAGGACTTCATTGTAACATGATGCTCAATACATTGCGTTTTATATTGTGAACTTTGCTGGTTGTGTCCAAAATGGCACTTTCTTCCATGTTTAGTGCACTACTTTTGACCAGAGCCAGACCCTATGGGCCCTGTTCAAAAGTTGTGCACTATAAAGGGAAGAGAATGCCTTTTGGAACGCAGTGACTGCTTTCCATTGTTGCGTCCTCTTCTCCCAGTTATTGTACCCAGGTCAGTCACACCAGCTTGCTCTTCTTACTTAGACACCAGCAATGTCGCAAGTGACATCACTCATGGTGTTGTGGCTGACCTTAATGCTACTGAGGAATTCCCCGCCAGGGGCCTTAGCCCGGCTGATGTAAAGGCTGACGGCATGGCCCGCCTTCCCTCTGCCAGAGGGGAAGAGACTAAGAAGAACAGGAAGTGGCGCTTCCTACCCAAAATTGGCAAGATTCCAAAGATCAGGATGAAGGTAGGGGGCTCAGTGTTTGGAGATGACCTCTGTAAGGCAGGGCTGAAATGTACCCTACAGATTCACTAAACTAAACCTAATGTCTCTCAGCATTAGAACAATGCTGTTGTCATTGTCTTTAGGAGGTTTAGGAGGCCGCTGTAATACAATCCTAATACACATGGGAGAGAGTCAATGGTTGTGTCCCAAATTGCACCCTATTCCCTATATAGTGCACTACTTTTGACCAGAGCACTATGGGCCCTTGTCAAAAGTAGTGCCTTACGTAGCCAATAGGGTGCATTTAGGGATGCATACCATATATTTTACACAGGCTCAGTTGTCCTGATGTGTTTTGTCAACAGCTGTTCAAGACAAAAGGGGAACCGAAGAGCCACCCTGAACAGGATGCGCTGCCTACCAAACGTCTCAGAGAGACTCGTATTTCACAGAGTAAGTGATAAGCATCGATAATGTCATATTGATGTATCACCCTATGGCCAGCTTGTTAAAACAGTGACTACAGATACAGGCGGACAGACAGACGGATAGACAGGCAGACAGACAGACAAACACACGTTCATTTTCTGATTATGAAATATTCTTATCACAGATGCTGAGGTTCCAGAGGTTCCATCCACTTCCCCACCCAAGGAGGACCTGACAACCACACTGGCCCCTGCTCCCCAGGAGTGCCAGTCCCGTAAACGCCCTCTCTTAGTCAGGGTGTTACGAGCTATCTCCAGAGCCGTCTCCAAACCATTCAGAGGAGCTTTTGGGAAGAAGAATTAGCCAAATGCCTGATTTTATTACTATTTTAATCAGAGCCTTTATTTAATAAAACATTACTGCATTGATTTCTGTCTATAGTAGTCTTACTGTTTGTGCAAGATAATGGTAAAGTACTTCAAACCACATAGTCAAACGTATTTATAGTGAAGCACTTCATATATTTTTATTTAACCTTCATTTAACTAGGCAAGTCAGTTAAGAACAAATTATTATTTACAATGACGGCCTACCCCGGCCAAACCTGGATGGATAAGATGAACAGAGAACACTTTGTAACACTTTCTATGAAGCCCATATCTATAATGCATACACTCAAGTTTACTCATCATTGGGAAAGGTAGGCCAAACGTCCTTTACTTATCATTGGGAAAGGTAGGCCAAACGACCTTTACTTATCATTGGGAAAGGTAGGCCAAACGTCCTTTACTTATAATTGGGAAAGGTAGGCCAAACGACCTTTACTCATCATTGGGAAAGGTAGGCCAAACGGCCTTTACTCATCATTGGGAAAGGTAGGCCAAACGGCCTTTACTCATCATTGGGAAAGGTAGGCCAAGCGGCCTTTACTCATCATTGGGAAAGGTAGGATGTGTTTTGGACACATCCTTTCTGTGCTCCAGCAATTTAAGAACAGATGCCTCCTTCCATCAGCCGTATGCACCTTGTTCAGTATCTGTCACTTTACATACTGTAGTTCATGATCTGGTTCTACTTACTTTATGACATTCCTCCTCGTCCTTATAGGCTGGAGCAGGCTTAGTCTCAAAATAAGACCGGTTTAAAATAGTTTTAGCCTGTTAAAGCAGGGTTTCCCAAACCTTTCTTTTTCAAGGTGAAGGGGGAGGTTCGGACAGAGCTAAAGGACGTCCATTTTTTTTGCACTGATCACAGACGTGGTCAAGTGTAAATATGACTTCTTACATGAGCCTGACAGTGCATCTCACGAAAGACTGAACACTATCTCAGGCTAACATAGTTTGGAAAGCAATTGGCTATTGCTTCAAAGAGAAGACAATGAAAAGACTAATCTGTCTTTTAGTTATCAAAATTCTCAACTTAATTGAGCGAACAGTATTTTTGCCATTGGTGAGTGTGCATATTCACTTTCTTTATTCCTGGGTCAGTGCCACTTTAAAGTCATATTGAAAAAGATTCTGCTAATCTCTATAGTCATATAAAGTGTAGTAGAATTGCATGATAAAAAATATTTTAACAAGGGAAAAAGAAATCCTGTAAAGCGAAACATATCTGACATAGCCTAGCCTAGCCTTACTCCACCACACGCTGCATTGAACAGACGTTATTTTGCGAACAGTGATTGAGTTATATTATTAGCCTAAATGATGACTATCCAATTTACTAATCACATTAGCAATAGTCAGCTATCTTACAAAAGTCTGTAAATGTGAAGATGCATAGAATGCTTTATATATTTTTTTATGGTGAAAATGAGCTTCCCCTTAACTTGAGACTCGCACGGCTATGAGCAAGACAGTTAGGCCTAAACACTCTAATGTTTTCCTTTGCTAATGTTTCCCCCGTCCGTCCGTCGGCTGTCAGTTATGTCGATGACTGTGTACATACCGCATGTCAATCACCGACACCGGAAGTCCCATGACCGTCACAGCCCTAGTTGTATGCTTGAGTTTGTTCAAGAGAGGCTTTGACGCCAGATTTGAGCAGATCTTGCTTTAGTTTTCCTCAGTCTGTGTTTTGTTTCTCTCTCCTTTTCCTGTTAGATGGTGATGCTGCTTCTCTCCAGAGGAGCCAACATTAATGCTTTTGACAAGAAGGACCGCCGAGCAATCCACTGGGCTGCTTACATGGGTAATGAGTTGACCACACATATACATTCTGACTAATGTCCTTATCCCAGTGAGTGAATGAATTGGCTGTGTGTTAGCCTCACAGCTCAGCTGTATGGTCCACCTCTGGTGTGTTATTATGTCAGAATGATGGACTGAGTATGTTGATAAGATGTAGGTTTTCAATTGTACTAACACGATGTAGGTATTGCTAATGGTGCTGTGTACCACTGTAAACTAACCTCTCTCTCCCTCTATATCTCTGCCTATCTCTCTGTCTCTCTCCATCTGTCTGTCTCTCTCTCCATCTCTGTTTCTCTCTTTGTCTCTCTTTTCCCCCCCATAGGGCACATTGAGGTGGTGAAACTGCTGGCCTCTCATGGATCAGAGGTGTCCTGTAAAGACAAGAGGGCCTACACCCCTCTCCACTCTGCAGCCTCCAGCGGCATGATCAGCATGGTCAAGTACCTCCTGGACCTTGGGGTGGATGTGAGTCAATGCATACATACACCTCCCCACATTCAACTGTGTAGTCACTGTTCAATTACAACTCCACGAAAAGACAGAGCTCTAGTGTGTTCGAGAATGATTTCCTTCAAGTAATGAAGAGATGGAGGTTGGATCAGTGGGTTGGGACCAGTGGGTTGGGACCAGGGGGTTGGGACCAGTGTGTTGGGACCAGGGTTTTTTCATAACCAAGTAATGAAGAGATGGAGGTTGGGCCAGGGGGTTGGGACCAGTGGGTTGGGACAAGTGTGTTGGGACCAGGGGGTTGGGACCAGTGTGTTGGGACCAGGGGGTTGGGACCAGTGTGTTGGGACCAGGGGGTTGGGACCAGGGGGTTGGGACCAGTGTGTTGGGACCAGGGGGTTTTCATAACCAAGTAATGAAGAGATGGAGATTGGATCCAGAGGGTTGGATCCAGGAGGTTGGAGCCAGTGGGTTGGGACCCAGTGTGTCGGGACACAGTGTGTTGGGTCAGGGGTTTTTCCTAACCAAGTGACCTGATCAGGAATGTATTGTCTCTCTCTCTATCAACATGTTAAATGTGCAACCAGAGGAAAAGAAACTCTGGACCACCTTTACTCCATATTCAAAGATGCATACAAAGCTCTCCCTCGCTCTCCATTTGGCTAATCTGACCATATTTCTATCCTCCGAATTCCTGCTTACAAGCAACAATTAAAGCAGGAAGCACCAGTGACTAGATCAATAAAAAAGTGGTCAGATGAGGCAGATGCTAAACTACAGGACTGTTTTGCTAGCACAGACTGGAATATTTTCCGGGATTCTTCCGATGGCATTGAGGATTACACCACATCAGTCACTGGCTTCATCAATAAGTGCATCGATGACGTCATCCCCACAGTGACTATACGTACATAACCCAACCAGAAGTCATGGATTACAGGCAAAATCCAACCTTAGCTAAAAGGGTAGAGCTGCCGCTTTCAAGGAGCGGGACTCTAACCTGGAAGCTTATAAGAAATCCCTCTATGCCCTCCGACGAACCATCAACCAGGCAAAGCATCAATACAGGACAAAGATCACATCATACTACACCAGCTCCGATGCTGGTCGGATGTGGCAGGGCTTGCAAACTATTACAGACTACAAAGGGAAGCACAGCCGAGAGCAGCCCAGTGACACGAGCCTACCAGACGAGCTAAATTATTTATATGCTCGCTTCGAAGCAAGTAACACTGTAACATGCATGAGAGCACCAGCTGTTCCGGACTACTGTGTGATCACATTCTCCGCAGCTGATGTGAGTAAGACCTTTAAACAGGTCAACATTCACAAGGCCACAGGGCCAGACGGATTACCAGGATGTGTACCCGAGCATGCGCTGACCAACTGGCAAGCATCTTCACTGACATTTTCAACCTCTCCCTGTCTGAGTCTGTAATACCAACATGTTTCAAGCATTGCACCATAGTCCCTGTGCCCAAGAAGACTAAGGTAACCTGCCTAAATAACTACCGACCCGTAGCACTCACGTCTGTGTTTTTGAAAGGCTGGTCATGGCTCACATCAATACCATTATCCTAGAAACCCTAAACCTACTCCAATTTGCATACCGCCCCAACAGATCCACAGATGATACAATCTCTATGGCACTCCACACTGCCCTTTCACACCTGGACAAAAGGAACACCTATGTGAGAATGCTATTCATTGACTACAGCTCAGCGTTCAACACCATAGTGCACTCAAAGCTCATCACTGTCAATCAATCAAATGTATTTATAAAGCCCTTCTTACATCAACTGATGTCACAAAGGGCTGTACAGAAACCCAGCCTAAAACCCCAAACAGCAAGCAATGCAGGTGTAGAAGCACGGTAGCTAGGACAAACTCCCTAGGAAGGCCAAAACCTAGGAAGAAACCTAGAGAGGAACCAGGCTTTGAGGGGTGGCCAGTCCTCTTCTGGCTGTGCCGGGTGGAGATTATAACAGAACATGGGCAAGATGTTCAAAAGTTCATAGATGACCAGCAGGGTCAGATAATAATAATCACAGTGGTTGTAGAGGGTGAAACAGGTCAGCACCTCAGGAGTAAATGTCATTTGGCTTTTCATAGCCGATCATTCAGAGTATCTCTACCGCTTCTGCTGTCTCTAGAGAGTTGAAAACAGCAGGTCTGGGACAAGGTAGCACGTCCAGTGAACAGGTCGGGGTTCCATAGCCGCAGGCAGAACAGTTGAGACTGGAGCAGCAGCACGGCCAGGTGGCCTGGGGACAGCAAGGAGTCATCAGGCCAGGTAGTCTTGAGGCATGTCCTCCTCCGAGAGAGAGAGAAACAGAGAGAATTAGAGAGCATACTTAAATTCACACAGGACACCGGATAAGACAGGAGAAATACACCAGATATAACAGACTGACCCTAGCCCCCCGACACATAAACTACTGCAGCATAAATACTGGAGGCTGAGACAGGAGGGGTCGGGAAACACTGTGGCCCCATCCGACGATACCCCCGGACAGGGCCAAACAGGCAGGATATAACCCCACCCACTTTGCCAAAGCACAGCCCCCACACCACTAGAGGGATACCTTCAACCACCCACCAACTTACTATCCTGAGACAAGGCCGAGTATCTCCAGTATCTCCAATCTCCAGTGGGTGCGCGGGAGGGGGTAGATCCAGAATTTTGGTAATCCTGTAGAAAGGAGATCGCGTCTCTTCCCTCCACGACCTCCGGGAAACCTTGAAGTCTCAAATTCGAGTGCCTTTGGAAATGTTCATAATAATCAAATTTCTCCTCGAGTTTAGCGATGGAGTCTTCCAACTTCTTGTATTTTTGGTCCACTTCCTCACGGACGTCCAGGATGGCAGCCTGGTGGTCAGCATGGTCTTTTTCTAACTTTGTCACTCGTCCATTTGTGACTTTATGGTCTTCGTGGAGTTTATCGACCAGTACATCAATTTTGCTGAGGGGTTCAGAAAGTGTCTCTTGGATTTATTTTTGTTATACCCTTGTCCATCTCCATTCTGAACCATGCTGGTGCTTCTTCCCGAGCTAGCATCCGCCGAGGCCGATGAAGGGCTGTCAGAGAGGGGCATTTTTCCATGCCTCGTCTGAGGCTTTGACATATTTGGCATATTTTGTTTTGGCGATACAATAAATGTTTTAACTTCCAACGCACTATTAACGAACAGTTTAACAATGTCAAAATGCCTTAAAACTGTTTGAAAGTTCGAGGACACTACGCAGATGCGTCTTGTTAGAGCTTCGCCATTGGCGGAAGTCTCTCTCATATCATCATTCTTAACAGTCATCGTCCAACAAGTCTTCTACTGTTGTTCTTCTCCATTTCATGCACAACACATTGGAGGGACACTTCACATATGTAGTGGGTGTACTTTCCATGTTACAGTATTTCCTTTATAACATTTATAATGACTACATAACTAACAAAACAACATTAGTGTTCTTTAGATCACCTCTGACCATTCCCCACGTTTTATGTTAGATATATTATTCCAGTAGTTGCTTCTGAACGTGTTAGAATTTCGTCGGGAAAAAGTATTCTTGAAACAAAGCAAAAGGGTGTCAGTTGTTAACCCCCACCAGTTCCCTCCTCCCCCCTCTGCGGGTGAGAGGGGGCGGCAGCGTAGCCTAGTGGTTAGAGCGTTGGACTAGTAACCGAAAGGTTGCAAGATCGAATCCCCGAGCTGACAAGGTACAAATCTGTCGTTCTGCCCCTGAACAAGGCAGTTAACCTACTGTTCCTAGGCCGTCAATGAAACGAAGAATTTGTTCTTAACTGACTTGCCTAGTTAAATAAAGGTTAAAAAAAGAAGGGATCTTGTTGAAGTCATTCATTGCAAACCTGATCTGACCTATTTGGATCCTCACAGGACAGTCTGTAATCCCGACATATTTCAAGCTGACTACCATTGTCCGTGTTCCCAAGAACTCCAAGGTAACCTGTCTGTAGCACTCACATCTGTGCTTTGAAAGTCTGGTCATGACCACATCAACACAATCATCCCAGACACCCTGTACCCACTCCAATTTGCATATCTCCCCAACAGATCCACAGATGAAGCAATCTCAATTAAGAGGGGAAATAACTATGTGAGAATGCTATTCATAGACTACAGCCCAGCGTTCAACACCATAGTCCGCTCCAAGCTAGGGACCTTGGGACTGAAGACCTCCTTCTGCAACTGGATGCTGGACTTTCTGACGGGCCGGCCCCAGGTTGTGAGGATAGGCAAGAACACCTCTGCCACACTGACCTTCAACACGGGAGGCCCTCAGGGATGCGTGCTTAGTCCCCTCTTGTACTCCCTGTTCACCCATGACTGTGTGGCTACACACGACTCCAACACCATCATCAAGTTTGCTGACGACACGAAGGCGATGAGAGGTCAGAGACTTGGCATTGTGGTGCCAGGACAACCTCTCCCTCAATGTCAGTAAGACCAAGGAGCTGATCGTGGACTATAGCAGCAAGAGGGGAGAGCACGTCCCCATCCATATCAACAGGGCTGTTAAAGGGTCTTGCTCTGACCCTACCCACAATCACTAGACTGTATACAAACCATATGCACACACACACACTACATTCACACTCCCACACAAAACCCCCACACACACGAACCGACACAACCCAAACACACATGCGTACACATTACAGACTCTCACAAACAAACACACACCTTTACACTCATTTGCTGCTGCTGCTCTGTTCTTTATTTTGCTCTTATTATTATCTATCCTGATGCCTAGTCACTTTACCCTGCCTTGTACATATCTACCTCAAATACCTCGTACCCCTGCACACTGATCTGGAACTGGAACTCCTTGTATATAGCTTTATTCTTGGGTATTTTATTACACTGTTACAATATATACAGTACCAGTCAAAAGTTTGGACACACCTACTCATTCCAGGGTTTCTTTATTTTTTACAATTTTCTACATTGTAGAACATCAAAAGTATGAAATACCACATAAGGAATCCTGTAGTAACCAAAAAAATCGAAATATATTTTATATTTGAGATTCTTCAAAGTAGCCACCCTTTGCCTTGATGACAGCTTTGCACACTCTTGGCATTCTCTCAATCAGCTTCATGAGGTACTCACCTGGAATGCATTTCAATTAACAGGTGTGCCTTGTTCAAAGTTAATTTGTGGAATTTATTTCCTTAGTGCGTTTGAGCCAATCACTTGTTTTGTGACAAGGTAGGGGTGGTATACAGAAGATAGCCCTATTTGGTAAAATACCAAGTCCATATTATGGCAAGAACAGCTCAAATAAGCAAAGAGAAACGAAAGTCTAATATTATTTTAAGACATGAAGTTCAGTCAATCCGGAAAATTTCAAAAACTTTGAACGTTTCTTCAAGTGCAGTCACAAAATCCATCAAGCGCTAGACCCAGAGTTACCTCTGCTGTAAAGTTCAAGTAACAGACACATCTCAACATCAACTGTTCAGAGGAGACAGTGTGAATTAGGCCTTCATGGTCAAATTTCTGCAAAGAAACCACTACTAAAGTACACCAATAAGAAGAAGAGACTTGCTTGGGCCAAGAAACACGAGCAATGGACATTAGACCGGTGGAATCTGTCCTTTTGGAAAAGCAATCCAGATGAAGCTGGTTGAGAGAATGCAGAGTGTGTGCAAAGCTGTCAACAAGGTAAAGGGTCGCTAAATATAAATAAAATATATATTGATATGTTTAACACTTTTTTGGGTACTACATGATTCCATATGTGTTATTTCATAGTTTTGAGTTCTTCACTATTATTTTACAATGTAGAAAATAGTCAAAATAAAGAAAAACCTTTGAATGAGTAGGTGTGTCCAAACTTTTGATTGGTACTGTATGTATACATATATTCTATAGTTTTGTACTCTGCATTGTTGGGGTGGTCTCGTAAGCAAGCATTTCACAGTGAAGAGTTGATTTGAGAGGGAAAGACAAAGCGCGAGGGAGTCCAAATGTATTCTGACCTAGTCTTTAGTATGAAACCATTTTTATTGAGACGAGTACAAAACATTAAAGGAACACTTGTCTCCATGTCTCGTCCGTACCTGGTAGGAGTACTCGGGTGGGGGTCCCGCAAAGTTCATCCCAATGGCTGAGGGAGGAGGGTCATTCTTTTCCAGAGAATCTACCAATTTTCCTTCCTGAGGAAATTGCAAGAAATTTCCGAGCTTCCCATTCAAACCGAAAGTGCTATTTATATGTTTTATTTAACCAGGTAAGTTGACTGAGAACACATTCTCATTTACAGCAACAACCTGGGGAATAGTTACAGGGGAGAGGGGAGTGAATGAGCCAATAGTAAGCTTGGGATGATTAGATGACCGTGATGGTATGAGGACCAGATCGGGAATTTAGCCAGGACACCAGGGTTAACACCCCTACTCTAACAATAAGTGCCGTGGGATCTTTAGTGACCACAGAGAGTCAGGACACATGTTTAACGTCCCACCCGAAAGAGAGCACCTGTCCCGGGATATTATTTTAGACCAGAGGAAAGAGTGACTCCTACTGGCCCTCCAACACCACTTCCAGCAGCAACTGGTCTCCAATCTAGGGACTGACCATTACCAACCCTGCTTAGCTTCAGAAGCAAGCCAGCTGTGGGATGCAGGGTGTTAAGCAGCAAATAAAATCCAACATGATTATACCACTCTACATGGAGAAATACACTAATGGGTTCTTGTATTTGTTGCATATTAATCAACTCAAAGTCACCACACTATTTCATTAATGTAGCCTAGTTTTAACAGGTCTATGAGCCACTGTTGGCCGACGGGTCAAATGAGGTTATTACAGTAGCCTACCCTTCACTGAAAGATGCATTTCGGTCCTTTCCTCTCCCCTTGCACCTGGCTATCAAGGGAATTTGGGAAGGTTGTGGCTGTTTAAACTTCGGTTATTGTGATGATTTTGTCAGAGGAAACAAATCTGAATCTCCTATAATGTAACAGTTACGCTGTAGCGGAGATTCAGCCCACTGGATAGCGCCGCAGTTGATCAATTGCAGTGAATCTAAACCCGCAGTTTATCATGTGCCATTCTAAGGTAGGCTATATTTACATCAAATCTTCTCAATCCTACCTATTGCATCTGTTCTCCAGCAATAAAGTAAATGATCAAGTTAATATTCATTTAGTCACAGCATCAACTAAACGTGAGCCTACACAAACGTGGACTACATAATCAAATTAAATAAACTTGTCAAGACCCTGCCATTCTTCTCCGTTATTACTTCTATTCAAGACAAAATACCCCCAGTTCTCGCATTATTTTACAGACTTGGTCAGAAAGGGTAACTGATTCTCGAGACCCAGACAAACAAATGTAGAATAACATTCAATACACAAACTTAGGCTACATAAAATAACCTGGAAGGCCTACCCTGTAGCAAACAAAATAATTTGCATAGGCCATAACGGTTTAACTTGCTTCAAAACACGCTGAATTTATTTATTTATTTCACCTTTATTTAACCAGGTAGGCTAGTTGAGAACAAGTTGTCATTTACAACTGCGACCTGGCCAAGAGAAAGCATAGCAGTGTGAACAGACAACAACACAGAGTTACACATGGAGTAAACAATAAACAAGTCAATAACACAGTAGGGGGAAAAAATGAGTCTATATACATTGTGTGCAAAAGGCATGAGGAGGTAGGCAATAAATAGGCAATAGGAGCGAATAATTACAATTTAGCAGATTAACACTGGAGTGATAAATCATCAGATGATCATGTGCAAGTAGAGATACTAGTGTGCAAAAGAGCAGAAAAGTAAATAAATAAAAACAGTAAGGGGATGAGGTAGGTAAATTGGGTGGGCTGTTTACAGATGGACTATGTACAGCTGCAGCGATCGGTTAGCTGCTCAGATAGCAGATGTTTAAAGTTGGTGAGGGAAATAAAAGTCTCCAGTTTCAGCGATTTTTGCAATTCGTTCCAGTCACAGGCAGCAGAGAACTGGAAGGAAAGGCGGCCAAATGAGGTGTTGGCTTTTGGGATGATCAGTGAGCGCGTGCTACGGGTGGGTGTTGTTATCGTGACCAGTGAACTGAGATAAGGCGGAGCTTTACCTAGCATGGACTTATAGATGACCTGGAGCCAGCGGGTCTGGCGACGAATATGTAGCGAGGGCCAGCCGACTAAAGCATACAGGTCGCAGTGGTGGGTGGTATAAGGTGTTTTAGTAACAAAACGGATGGCACTATAATAAACTGTATCTAGTTTGCTGAGTAGAGTATTGGAAGCTATTTTGTAGATGACATTGCCGAAGTCGAGGATCGGTAGGATAGTCAGTTTTACTAGGGTAAGTTTGGCGGCGTGAGTGAAGGAGGCTTTGTTGCGAAATAGAAAGCCGATTCTTGATTTGATTTTGGATTGGAGATGTTTAATATGAGTCTGGAAGGAGAGTTTACAGTCTAGCCAGACACCTAGGTATTTATAGATGTCCACATATTCTAGGTCTGAACCGTCCAGGGTGGTGATGCTAGTCGGGCGGGCGGGTGCAGGCAGCGAACGGTTGAAAAGCATGCATTTGGTTTTACTAGCATTTAAGAGCAGTTGGAGGCCACGGAAGGAGTGGTGTATGGCATTGAAGCTCGTTTGGAGGTTAGATACCACAGTGTCCAAGGAAGGGCCAGAAGTATACAGAATGGTGTCGTCTGCGTAGAGGTGGATCAGGGAATCGCCCGCAGCAAGAGCAACATCATTGATATATACAGAGAAAAGAGTCAGCCCGAGAATTGAACCCTGTGGTACCCCCAAAGAGACTGCCAGAGGACCAGACAACATGCCCTCCGATTTGACACACTGAGCTCTGTCTGCAAAGTAGTTGGTGAACCAGGCAAGGCAGTCATCAGAAAAACCGAGGCTACCGAGTCTGCTGATAAGAATATAGTGATTGACAGTCGAAAGCCTTGGCCAGGTCGATGGAGACAGCTGCACAGTACTGTCTTTTATCGATGGCGGTTATATCGTTTAGTACCTTGAGCGTGGCTGAGGTGCACCCGTGACCGGCTCGGAAACCAGATTGCACAGTGGAGAAGGTACGGTGGAATTCGAGATGGTCAGTGATCTGTTAATTGACTTGGCTTTCGAAGACCTTAGATAGGCAGGGCAGGATGGATATAGGTCTGTAACAGTTTGGGTCCAGGGTGTCTCCCCCTTTGAAGAGGGGGATGACCGTGGCAGCTTTCCAATCCTTGGGGATCTCAGACGATATGAAAGAGATGTGAAACAGGCGTTGCGACAATGGCGGCGGATAGTTTCAGAAATAGAGGGTCTAGATTGTCAAGCCCAGCTGATTTGTATGGGTCCAGGTTTTGCAGCTCTTTCAGAACATTTGCTATCTGGATTTGGTTGGCATAAATGAGTAAAGCAGTGCCACAGAAATGTTTGAATTACAGCAGATACCTACCGGTAGCTCAAACGTTGGAGCCAATTTTGTTGCTGTATTAACTGCATTTAAAGGTTGCGTGTACGTGCTTTTTGAATTCATGGTGAATAAGTACGGTTTGCTACGACGCACACCCTGAGCGTTCATCATGCGGCTAGAGAAGGCCTGTATGAACAGACTTCCTCAAGCTTCTCATAGAAATTTACCGGTTCCTTCCAATGGTTTATCCCATGTAAATCGGAGTGGGTGGGAAATCCTGGTCAAACTGTTCCTGCCCTCAAATCCTAGGTTAACGGCGCTACAAGCAACTCTGGGAGAGCCTGGACCTGATAGCAACCTGCCAGCTAAGACAGGTGAGCTTATTTAAACCTGAAAGTTGGGATTGGCACTGGGATATGAAGACACTGCAAAAACGATGGGCTAATGATACGAGAGCTGGTTTTACATGTAAGCATTCACTAATAGGAAACCAAGTCAGTTACGAGAGAAGACACCCAGCAGAGTCATTTAAATGCAAGTTGACAACCGTGATATTAGTTAGCACTGACACCATTAACCCCAATTCTAGCAGCCTCATATGTACCAACCCTAAACACTCAGTTCCAAAACCATCAAGTTTAAATGAACTAGAACCCATTCCACATCATGTGATGCTACTAGCATAATTTGACCAAATGTAGCTTAAGGCAAATGGTGATTTAAGCACAGGGGTCAAAGTAGACATATTGCTGATACCAAAGCATGGTTATAATGCAAAATAAATGTTGCCATAACCACAGTTACTCATGTCAGGTCATAGACCTCAACTCCAAGTAGGAACCGTCAAAACAATACTGACGACACAAGTATTACAGTTAACGTTTAATTGAGCCAAAACAAGAAAATGCAGTTACACACACAACCTGGACTAGAATACCCATGAACTCTTGCATGGACCCCGAGCACCATGTCCCACATCAGATATCCATGTTTGTGGTCAACGGGGGCTGAGATGCAGAAGTCAACAGTTCCTCAATGGCATGGTCAGACTGGCCGGTCGCAGCTTCCGAAGTAGCGTCGTCAGACTGGCCGGTTGCAGCTTCAGAGGTAGCGTCGTCAGACGGGCCAGTGGCAGCTTCAGAGGTAGCGTCGTCAGACGGGCCAGTGGCAGCTTCAGAGGTAGCGTCGTCAGACGGGCCAGTGGCAGCTTCAGAGGTAGCGTCATCAGAGGACAGGGCATCATTTGCCGGAGAGCTACCATGGTTTGGAGAAGCTTGGGATTCTACTTCATTAGTCTCAAAATACTCTAGAGAGGAAACAAAAAGGAACAGTTGGGTATTCTACAGCAACACAGCTGTTCTACACGGTCTAGGCCAAATTGCCATTAGAATGTTGAGCAACATGAACCCAACACAGATTTAAAAGTATATGTTTCAGGCCGTACCTTCTCTGTCTTGTTTAGCGTCAGACCCTATGGATCGGAGCAAGGCCAGGGCATGCACAATGGAGACGTCATTTGATGACAGCTCTGAAAAACGTAGGTTAAGGTACACAAGCAAAATGACCAAATCAAAGGGTTTGACAACATTATTTAGACAACTGAGTTACTCTATGGTGTTGAATGAGTGTCAAACACAGCAGCACCATAGACACAGTACAAAGCTAGAAGGGTTGTGGAAAGAAACACTTACCTCCAAGTCTCCTCTGCAGAGAGACTTGATCTTGCTTCTGGGACTTTCCAACAGGGTAACAAGAAACTGAGGAGAAAGTGTTGACAGAAGTTGAGTTGACACAAAATAGCTACATATATTATTAGTGGTGAAGAATACAAGATGACCAATGCAGAAGAAACAGAAAGTCAAATTTGAATCTCCAACTTATAAAGTTAGGCATATTTCCCAAACAAATCCATTCAACCCAAATTAGTGAACCAACCTTTGACAACCCCCACAGTCAACACAAAGAGCAGCAATTCTCTCACACCTCCCATGATCATGAAAATAGTCTGTGTTATCAACAGGTAATGTCTTCACATGGCCTGTATGAGGCTTATATAGGCCACTAATGACCTTTTACCTGACAAACATGACTTAACGATCAATTAACATGCTTGATTGAGGTGTTACATTCTGATAGAAATAGACCATGTAGAACGTATGTTGATTCTTTGGTGGGCAGGCAATCTTTTCTACTCCATATATTGCATTTATATCTGTAATGTTTAACCCTAATGGTCTCAGATCAGCAGTAAAAAGAAGTAGATCTAATTATTTTAGGTGTAATCTTCAAAGATATTAGGGGGAAATAAACACTGTACCCAAATCCACTTTTTACAATGCTCCTGGGAAATGGGTAGGCCTCCACCATATAGTCCTCACAGTTTTACAGCTGTGTTATATTCCTTTATTTACATAGATCACATACATAAATATATATGTTAGCTGTAGGTAGCTTTGGGATAAAATTCCCATATTGTATTGTTACTAACATAAGTCATAATATATCATATTTTCCTCATTTGCTCTGTAGGAGGTTCGTCATATGAAGGACATTCAAGTGGGTGTGACCCCTAAACTGTAGGAGGGGCTCAGTGGGGTGACAGACATCCTGTAAGGGATCTCCAGCTAGTGTCTGAGGACCTGTAGGAGGCTGTGTCTACAGCTGTGGGGCAGGACAAGCATGGTATCCTAACCTCAATGTATGAAGGATTTTATTGTTAGGGATAGTAACCTCCAATCTTTTAAAATATGTCTCTGTGTCTCTCCACCAATCTCCCTTCTCTTCTCTTCTCTTCCCCTCCCCCAACCCACTTCAGTAGGTTCAGCCCAGGATAAGTGCACCATCCTGGCTGTGATCCCCAGTCCAGCTGCTCCATGTAACCTAGCTGGGAAGCAGGACCTCAGCGAATGTATGTGGTTGTTCCTTACTTTAACATAAAACTATCATAGATATTATGTACACCTAATTGTCTTCTCACATGTTCCCTTCGCCCTCCTCCTCAGACCGCTGCACCCTGACCTTTGACCCTTGCACGGCCAACGATCACCTGCTCCTCTCCCAGGAGAACGTACGAGGGCATCCCCAGGAAGGAAAAGGGGAAACGGTGTATGGTGGGAATGAACGATCTTCCCTAGAGCCTCCCGCTGGATGAGCGCCAGCTGAGCACCTGGCACAATGGGTGCCTGTGTAACCGATGTGAAATGGCTAGCTAGGTAGCGGTGGTGCGCGCTAGCAGCCTTTCAGTCGGTGACGTCACTTGCTCTGAAACGTTGAAGTAGTGGTTCCCCTTGCTCTGCAAGGGCCGAGGCTTTTGTGGAGCGATGGGTAACGATGCTTCGTGGGTGACTGTTGTTGATGTGTGCAGAGGGTCCCTGGTTCGCGCCCGGGTCGGGGCGAGGGGACGGACTAAAGTTATACTGTTACACCTGGAAGCGGTGGCTGGCCACTGTCAACACTCCCGCATTAGAATGCTGCTGGACTACGAGGCTGGAAAACTGACGAACTACCGAGACGGGCAGACACGGCTGCATGCCTCGCCTTCACTCAGGAGCTGTTCCCGACCTGTTGCCACGACGACAACACGAAAGGGGATGACGTGACCTAACCATCTCATATGGGACTATTCTCCGTAACCATATACTTAGATAGACATCGTATCATTGTATCTTTTATTTATTTATTTTATTTCACCTTTATTTAACCAGGTAGGCAAATTGAGAACACGTTCTCATTTACAATTGCGACCTGGCCAAGATAAAGCAAAGCAGTTCGACACATACAACAACACATAGTTACACATGGAGTAAAACAAACATACAGTCAATAATACAATGAAAAATAAGTCTATATACAATGTGAGCAAGTGAGGTGAGATAAGGGAGGTGAAGGCAAACAAAATATATATATAAATAAATAAAAATATAAAAAAGGCCATGGTGGCGAAGTAAATACAATATAGCAAGTAAAAAAAACACTGGAATGGTTGGTTTGCAGTGGAAGAAAGTGCAAAGTAGAGATAGAAATAATGGGGTGCAAAGGAGCAAAATAAATAAATAAATACAGTAGGTAAAGAGGTAGTTGTTTGGGCTAAATTATAGATGGGCTATGTACAGGTGCAGTAATCTATGAGCTGCTCTGACAGCTGGTGCTTAAAGCTAGTGAGGGAGATAAGTGTTTCCAGTTTCAGAGATTTTTGTAGTTCGTTCCAGTCATTGGCAGCAGAGAACTGGAAGGAGAGGCGGCCAAAGGAAGAATTGGTTTTGGGGGTGACCAGAGAGATATACCTGCTGGAGCGCGTGCTACAGGTGGGTGCTGCTATGGTGACCAGCGAGCTGAGATAAGGGGGGACTTTACCTAGCAGGGTCTTGTAGATGACCTGGAGCCAGTGGGTTTGGCGACGAGTATGAAGCGAGGGCCAGCCAACGAGAGTGTACAGGTCGCAGTGGTGGGTAGTATATGGGGCTTTGGTGACAAAACGGATGGCACTGTGATAGACTGCATCCAATTTATTGAGTAGGGTTTTGGAGGCTATTTTGTAAATGACATCACTGAAGTCGAGGATTGGTAGGATGGTCAGTTTTACAAGGGTATGTTTGGCAGCATGAGTGAAGGATGCTTTGTTGCGGAATAGGAAGCCAATTCTAGATTTAACTTTGGATTGGAGATGTTTGATGTGAGTCTGGAAGGAGAGTTTACAGTCTAACCAGACACCTAGGTATTTGTAGTTGTCCACATATTCTAAGTCAGAGCCGTCCAGAGTAGTGATGTTGGACAGGCGGGCAGGTGCAGGCAGCGATCGGTTGAAGAGCATGCATTTAGTTTTACTTGTATTTAAGAGCAGTTGGAGACCACGGAAGTAGAGTTGTATGGCATTGAAGCTCGCCTGGAGGGTTGTTAACACAGTGTCAAAAGAAGGGCCAGAAGTATACAGAATAGTGTCGTCTGCGTAGAGGTGGATCAGAGACTCACCAGCAGCAAGAGCGACATCATTGATGTATACAGAGAAAAGAGTCGGCTTGAGAATTGAACCCTGTGGTACCCCCATAGAGACTGCCAGAGGTCCGGACAACAGGCCTTCCAATTTGACACACTGAACTCTGTCTGCGAAGTAGTTGGTGAACCAGGCGAGACAGTCATTTGAGAAACCAAGGCTGTTGAGTCTGCCGATAAGAATACGGTGATTGACAGAGTCGAAAGCCTTGGCCAGGTCGATGAAGACGGCTGCACAGTACTGTCTTTTATCGATGGCGGTTATGATATCGTTTAGTACCTTGAGCGTGGCTGAGGTGCACCCATGACCAGCTCGGAAACTGGATTGCACAGCGGAGAAGGTACGGTGGGATTCGAAATGGTCAGTGATCTGTTTATTAACTTGGCTTTCGAAGACTTTAGAAAGGCAGGGCAGGATGGATATAGGTCTATAACAGTTTGGGTCTAGAGTGTCACCCCCTTTGAAGAGGGGGATGACCGCGGCAGCTTTCCAATCTTTAGGGATCTCGGACGATACGAAAGAGAGGTTGAACAGACTGGTAATAGGGGTTGCAACAATGGCGGCGGATAATTTTAGAAAGAGAGGGTCCAGATTGTCTAGCCCAGCTGATTTGTACGGGTCCAGTTTTTGCAGCTCTTTCAGAACATCTGCTACCTGGATTTGGGTGAAGGAGAAGCTGGGGAGGCTCGGGCAAGTAGCTGCAGGGTGTGCGGAGCTGTTGGCCGGAGTTGGGGTAGCCAGGAAGAAAACATGGCCAGCCGTAGAGAAATGCTTATTGAAATGTTCGATTATCATGGATTTATCGGTGGTGACCGTGTTACCTAGCCTCAATGCAGTGGGCAGCTGGGAGGAGGTGCTCTTGTTCTCCATGGACTTTACAGTGTCCCAAAACTTTTTGGAGTTAGAGCTACACTGTGCAAATTTCTGGTTGAAAAATCTACCAGACACAGTCTGGTACCAATCAACATGACAGCCTTGAGTTGGGGAGGAGTGAGCACTTTGGGGTAGCGGTCAGGTCAGATGAAGTGAGGAAGAACAGATATCACAAAGGTTCTGTCTAGCAACAGAGATGCATTGGCTGTTCAGAGGTGTAGGAGTAGACTCAGCATAGGAGAAAGGATTAAATATCAGTGCTTGTGTGAATATGTTTTTTGTCTAATGCAGCTGTCTTGACCCTCTGGGAAGAATAAACTTGGTTTAAGCTTTCATAGTGTCCGTCGAGTTTTTACTCTGAGAATTAGAACCTAACAGTTGGCACTGCGAGCAGGGTTCACCACGATTTGCAGTCGAACTAGAGATTCTGAATCAGTGAAACAGAAACAAGGTAGGCACAGTTCCTACACCTGTTATCACTAATTCTGACATCTTGGGGAGATGAGAGTCGTACGCTGAACCAATTATAGGGTACGGACCTAGAAAGCCTGAGCTTATTCAGTAGTCCCATTGTAATTATGACCGGTCGTAGTCTTAGGGGGTAAGACCCGGGTGGGGTTGGTTACCTGCTAATACCTGTAACGAGTGGGTGAAAGTCTCAGCCGCAGTGGACATGCGGCAGTAGAGTGGGTGTGGATGGATAAAATGACATGCTTGTGTACTAGGATAAAAAGTTGCCATTCAGGGTTAGAAGAAAAGCATTAAGATACTCGAACGCTGTTGGATTTGGTTGTATTAGCAATAAAGAGAGCAATAAAGAGAGGTTGGTTTTATGCCCTGTTAAGGTGGGGAACCATGACAGATTATGTGGAAATAGGAAGACAAGTGTGAATCATTTTGGTAATGTGTGTTATCAACAACAGTGATATTTGAACAGATTGGAGATGACTATCCATAACAATGAAATCCTTCATACAGTGAGGTTAGGGTAGGTTACCATGCTTGTCCTGAACCACAGCTGTAGACACAGCCTCCTCCAGGTCCTCAGACACTAGCTTGGAGATCCGTTACAGGATGTCTGTCACCCCACTGAGCCCCTATTGCAGGTTAGGGGTCACATCCACTTGAATGTCCTTCATATGACGAACCTCCTACAGAGCAAATGAGGAAAATATGATATATTATGATTTATGTTAGTAACAATACAATATGGGAATTTTATCCCAAAGCTACCTACAGCTAACATATATATTTATGTATGTGATCTATGTAAATAAAGGAATATAACACAGCTGTAAAACTGTGAAGGACTATATGGTGGAGGCCTACCCATTTCCCAGGAGCATTGTAAAAAGTGGATTTGGGTACAGTGTTTATTTCCCCCTAATATCTTTGAAGATTACACCTAAAATAATTAGGCCTACTTCTTTCTACTGCTGAGCTGAGACCATTAGGGTTAAACATTACAGATATAAATGCAATATATGGAGTAGAAAAGATTGCCTGCACAACATACGTTCTACATGGTCTATTTCTATCTGAATGTAACACCTCAATCAAGCATGTTAATTGATCGTTAAGTCATGTTTGTCAGGTAAAAGGTCATTAGTGGCCTATATAAGCCTCATACAGGCCATGTGAAGACATTACCTGTTGATAACACAGACTATTTTCATGATCATGGGAGGTGTGAGAGAATTGCTGCTCTTTGTGGTGACTGTGGGGGTTGTGAAAGGTTGGTTCACTAATGTTTTATTTGGATTGAAGGGATTTGGTTGGGAAATAATCTCAACTTTATCAGTTGGAGATAAAAATTTGACTGTCTGTTTGTTCCGCATTGGTCGTCTGCTATTATTAATATATGTAGCTATTTTGTGTCAACTCAACTTCTGTCAACACTTTCTCCTCAGTTTCTTGTTACCCTGTTGGAAAGTCCCAGAAGCTAGAGCAAGTCTCTCTGCAGAGGAGACTTGGAGGTAAGTGTTTCTTTCCACAACCCTTCTAGCTTTGTACTGTGTCTATGGTGCTGCTGTGTTTGACACTCATTCAACACCATAGAGTAACTTAGTTGTCTAAATAATGTTGTCAAACCCTTTGATTTGGTCATTTTGCTTGTGTACCTTAACCTACGTTTTTCAGAGCTGTCATCAAATGACGTCTCCATTGTGCATGCCCTGGCCTTGCTCCGATCCATAGGGTCTGACGCTAAACAAGACAGAGAAGGTACGGCCTGAAACATATACTTTTAAATCTGTGTTGGGTTCATGTTGCTCAACATTCTAATGGCAATTTGGCCTAGACCGTGTAGAACAGCTGTGTTGCTGTAGAATACCCAACTGTTCCTTTATGTTTTCTCTAGAGTATTTCGAGACTAATGAAGTAGAATCCCAAGCTTCTCCAAACCACGGTAGCTCTACGGCAAATGATGCCCTGTCCTCTGACGACGCTACCTCTGAAGCTGCCACTGGCCCGTCTGACGACGCTACCTCTGAAGCTGCCACTGGCCCGTCTGACGACGCTACCTCTGAAGCTGCGACCGGCCAGTCTGACGACGCTACCTCTGAAGCTGCGACCGGCCAGTCTGACGACGCTACCTCTGAAGCTGCCACTGGCCCGTCTGACGACGCTACCTCTGAAGCTGCCACTGGCCCGTCTGACGACGCTACCTCTGAAGCTGCCACTGGCCCGTCTGACGACGCTACCTCTGAAGCTGCCACTGGCCAGTCTGACGACGCTACCTCTGAAGCTGCGACCGGCCAGTCTGACGACGCTACCTCTGAAGCTGCGACCGGCCAGTCTGACGACGCTACCTCTGAAGCTGCGACCGGCCAGTCTGACGACGCTACCTCTGAAGCTGCGACCGGCCAGTCTGACGACGCTACCTCTGAAGCTGCGACCGGCCAGTCTGACGACGCTACCTCTGAAGCTGCGACCGGCCAGTCTGACGACGCTACCTCTGAAGCTGCCACTGGCCCGTCTGACGACGCTACCTCTGAAGCTGCCACTGGCCCGTCTGACGACGCTACCTCTGAAGCTGCCACTGGCCCGTCTGACGACGCTACCTCTGAAGCTGCCACTGGCCCGTCTGACGACGCTACCTCTGAAGCTGCCACTGGCCCGTCTGACGACGCTACCTCTGAAGCTGCCACTGGCCCGTCTGACGACGCTACCTCTGAAGCTGCCACTGGCCCGTCTGACGACGCTACCTCTGAAGCTGCGACCGGCCAGTCTGACGACGCTACCTCTGAAGCTGCGACCGGCCAGTCTGACGACGCTACCTCTGAAGCTGCGACCGGCCAGTCTGACGACGCTACCTCTGAAGCTGCGACCGGCCAGTCTGACGACGCTACCTCTGAAGCTGCGACCGGCCAGTCTGACGACGCTACCTCTGAAGCTGCGACCGGCCAGTCTGACGACGCTACCTCTGAAGCTGCCACTGGCCCGTCTGACGACGCTACCTCTGAAGCTGCCACTGGCCCGTCTGACGACGCTACCTCTGAAGCTGCCACTGGCCCGTCTGACGACGCTACCTCTGAAGCTGCCACTGGCCCGTCTGACGACGCTACCTCTGAAGCTGCCACTGGCCCGTCTGACGACGCTACCTCTGAAGCTGCCACTGGCCCGTCTGACGACGCTACCTCTGAAGCTGCCACTGGCCCGTCTGACGACGCTACCTCTGAAGCTGCCACTGGCCCGTCTGACGACGCTACCTCTGAAGCTGCCACTGGCCCGTCTGACGACGCTACCTCTGAAGCTGCCACTGGCCCGTCTGACGACGCTACCTCTGAAGCTGCCACTGGCCCGTCTGACGACGCTACCTCTGAAGCTGCCACTGGCCCGTCTGACGACGCTACCTCTGAAGCTGCCACTGGCCCGTCTGACGACGCTACCTCTGAAGCTGCCACTGGCCCGTCTGACGACGCTACCTCTGAAGCTGCCACTGGCCCGTCTGACGACGCTACCTCTGAAGCTGCCACTGGCCCGTCTGACGACGCTACCTCTGAAGCTGCCACTGGCCCGTCTGACGACGCTACCTCTGAAGCTGCCACTGGCCCGTCTGACGACGCTACCTCTGAAGCTGCCACTGGCCCGTCTGACGACGCTACCTCTGAAGCTGCCACTGGCCCGTCTGACGACGCTACCTCTGAAGCTGCCACTGGCCCGTCTGACGACGCTACCTCTGAAGCTGCCACTGGCCCGTCTGACGACGCTACCTCTGAAGCTGCCACTGGCCCGTCTGACGACGCTACCTCTGAAGCTGCCACTGGCCCGTCTGACGACGCTACCTCTGAAGCTGCCACTGGCCCGTCTGACGACGCTACCTCTGAAGCTGCCACTGGCCCGTCTGACGACGCTACCTCTGAAGCTGCCACTGGCCCGTCTGACGACGCTACCTCTGAAGCTGCCACTGGCCCGTCTGACGACGCTACCTCTGAAGCTGCCACTGGCCCGTCTGACGACGCTACCTCTGAAGCTGCCACTGGCCCGTCTGACGACGCTACCTCTGAAGCTGCCACTGGCCCGTCTGACGACGCTACCTCTGAAGCTGCCACTGGCCCGTCTGACGACGCTACCTCTGAAGCTGCCACTGGCCCGTCTGACGACGCTACCTCTGAAGCTGCGACCGGCCCGTCTGACGACGCTACCTCTGAAGCTGCGACCGGCCCGTCTGACGACGCTACCTCTGAAGCTGCGACCGGCCCGTCTGACGACGCTACCTCTGAAGCTGCGACCGGCCCGTCTGACGACGCTACCTCTGAAGCTGCGACAGGCCCGTCTGACGACGCTACCTCTGAAGCTGCGACCGGCCCGTCTGACGACGCTACCTCTGAAGCTGCGACCGGCCCGTCTGACGACGCTACCTCTGAAGCTGCGACCGGCCAGTCTGACGACGCTACCTCTGAAGCTGCGACCGGCCAGTCTGACGACGCTACCTCTGAAGCTGCGACCGGCCAGTCTGACGACGCTACCTCTGAAGCTGCGACCGGCCAGTCTGACGACGCTACCTCTGAAGCTGCGACCGGCCAGTCTGACGACGCTACCTCTGAAGCTGCGACCGGCCAGTCTGACGACGCTACCTCTGAAGCTGCGACCGGCCAGTCTGACGACGCTACCTCTGAAGCTGCGACCGGCCAGTCTGACGACGCTACCTCTGAAGCTGCGACCGGCCAGTCTGACGACGCTACCTCTGAAGCTGCGACCGGCCAGTCTGACGACGCTACCTCTGAAGCTGCGACCGGCCAGTCTGACGACGCTACCTCTGAAGCTGCGACCGGCCAGTCTGACGACGCTACCTCTGAAGCTGCGACCGGCCAGTCTGACGACGCTACCTCTGAAGCTGCGACCGGCCAGTCTGACGACGCTACCTCTGAAGCTGCGACCGGCCAGTCTGACGACGCTACCTCTGAAGCTGCGACCGGCCAGTCTGACGACGCTACCTCTGAAGCTGCGACCGGCCAGTCTGACGACGCTACCTCTGAAGCTGCGACCGGCCAGTCTGACGACGCTACCTCTGAAGCTGCGACCGGCCAGTCTGACGACGCTACCTCTGAAGCTGCGACCGGCCAGTCTGACGACGCTACCTCTGAAGCTGCGACCGGCCAGTCTGACGACGCTACCTCTGAAGCTGCGACCGGCCAGTCTGACGACGCTACCTCTGAAGCTGCGACCGGCCAGTCTGACGACGCTACCTCAGCAGCTGCGACCGGCCAGTCTGACCATGCAATTGAGGAACTGTTGACTTCTGCATCTCCCCCGTTGACCACAAACATGGATATCTGACGTGGGACATGGTGCTCGGGGTCCATGCAAGAGTTCATGGTTACTCTAGTCCAGGTTATGTGTGTGTAACTGCAATTTCTTGTTTTGGCTCAATTAAACGTTAACTGTAATACGTGTGTCCTCAGTATTGTTTTGACGGTTCCTACTTGGAGTTGAGGTCTATGACCTGACAAGAGTAACTGTGGTGATGGCAACATTTATTTTGCATTATAACCATGCTTTGGCATCAGCAATATGTTTACTTTGACCCCTGTGCTTAAATCACCATTTGCCTTAAGCTACATTTGGTCAAATTATGCTAGTAGCATCACATGATGTGGAATGGGTTCTAGTTCATTTAAACTTGATGGTTGTGGAACTGAGTGTTTGGGGTTGGTACATACAGTGGGGCAAAAAAGTATTTAGTCAGCCACCAATTGTGCAAGTTCTCCCACTTAAAAAGATGAGAGAGGCCTGTAATTTTCATCATAGGTACACTTCAACCATGACAGACAAAATGAGGGAAAAAAATCCAGAAAATCACATTGTAGGATTTTTTATGAATTTATTTGCAAATTATGGTGGAAAATAAGTATTTGGTCACCTACAAACCAGCAAGATTTCTGGCCCTCACAGACCTGTAACTTCTTCTTTAAGAGGCTCCTCTGTCCTCCACTTGTTACTTGTATTAATGGCACCTGTTTGAACTTGTTATCAGTATAAAAGACACCTGTCCACAACCTCAAACAGTCACACTCCAAACTCCACTATGGCCAAGACCAAAGAGCTGTCAAAGGACACCAGAAACAAAATTGTAGACCTGCACCAGGCTGGGAAGAGTGAATCTGCAATAGGTAAGCAGCTTGGTTTGAAGAAATCAACTGTGGGAGCAATTATTAGGAAATGGAAGACATACGACCACTGATAATCTCCCTCGATCTGGGGCTCCACGCAAGATCTCACCCCGTGGGGTCAAAATGATCACAAGAACGGTGAGCAAAAATCCTAGAACCACACGGGGGGACCTAGTGAATGACCTGCAGAGAGCTGGGACCAAAGTAACAAAGCCTACCATCAGTAACACACTACGCCGCCAGGGACTCAAATCCTGCAGTGCCAGACGTGTCCCCCTGCTTAAGCCAGTACATGTCCAGGCCCGTCTGAAGTTTGCTAGAGAGCATTTGGATGATCCAGAAGAAGATTGGGAGAATGTCATATGGTCAGATGAAACCAAAATATAACTTTTTGGTAATAACTCAACTCGTCGTGTTTGGAGGTCAAAGAATGCTGAGTTGCATCCAAAGAACACCATACCTACTGTGAAGCATGGGGGTGGAAACATCATGCTTTGGGGCTGTTTTTCTGCAAAGGGACCAGGACGACTGATCCGTGTAAAGGAAAGAATGGGGCCATGTATCGTGAGATTTTGAGTGAAAACCTCCTTCCATCAGCAAGGGCATTGAAGATGAAACGTGGCTGGGTCTTTCAGCATGACAAAGATCCCAAACACACCGCCCGGGCAACGAAGGAGTGGCTTCGTAAGAAGCATTTCAAGGTCCTGGAGTGGCCTAGCCAGTCTCCAGATCTCAACCCCATAGAAAATCTTCGGAGGGAGTTGAAAGTCCGTGTTGCCCAGCAACAGCCCCAAAACATCACTGCTCTAGAGGAGATCTGCATGGAGGAATGGGCCAAAATACCAGCAACAGTGTGTGAAAACCTTGTGAAGACTTACAGAAAACGTTTGACCTCTGTTATATACCCTTTGTTGGCAATGACAAAGTATTGAGATAAACTTTTGTTATTGACCAAATACTTATATTCCACCATAATTTGCAAATAAATTCATTAAAAATCCTACAATGTGATTTTCAGGATTTTTTTTTCTCATTTTGTCTGTCATAGTTGAAGTGTACCTATGATGAAAATTACAGGCCTCTCATCTTTAAGTGGGAGAACTTGCACAATTGGTGGCTGACTAAATACATTTTTGCCCCACTGTATGTACCAACCCCAAACACTCAGTTCCACAACCATCAAGTTTAAATGAACTAGAACCCATTCCACATCATGTGATGCTACTAGCATAATTTGACCAAATGTAGCTTAAGGCAAATGGTGATTTAAGCACAGGGGTCAAAGTAAACATATTGCTGATGCCAAAGCATGGTTATAATGCAAAATAAATGTTGCCATCACCACAGTTACTCTTGTCAGGTCATAGACCTCAACTCCAAGTAGGAACCGTCAAAACAATACTGAGGACACACGTATTACAGTTAACGTTTAATTGAGCCAAAACAAGAAAATGCAGTTACACACACATAACCTGGACTAGAGTACCCATGAACTCTTGCATGGACCCCGAGCACCATGTCCCACATCAGATATCCATGTTTGTGGTCAACGGGGGCTCAGATGCAGAAGTGAACAGTTCCTCAATGGCATGGTCAGACTGGCCGGTCGCAGCTGCCGAGTGTGAACGCTGCGTGTATCACATCCGGTATCAGGATAAATAAAAAGCAAGGTCTGCTAACTTTCTTTAATTATGTTTAATTACCGCAAACAATGAATGGCAAATGCAATTTTCGTATATACGGGTTCGCTGTATCACCACGCAGGGTACACAGGGAACTGGCAGGAAGTACGTAAACAGCTGTTCTTATACCGTGATGACGTAGTTCCAACGCGTCTGTTGGCCTATCACAGTAGAGGCTGGGCGCGGTTTAGACTTTGCCCCGCCTTTGCTGGCCCTCGGATTTGTCCAAGCCCCTTGGCGCGTTCCTTTTGTCCACATCTGGTTGCTGGGTAGATTAGATCCGTCTTGTGTCTGTCGATTCTACACTGAAACAGTTCCTAATATGGTATTGTCCAGTATTCTAATCTCCTGGTTGGCCTAGAGATGCACCCCTCCCCTCTCCAGACTGTCCACAGCTTTTATGGCCTGTGTTGGTCATTCCTTACACCTACACACACACCCCCCTCTGTATTGTGTGTGTAACAAAACAATATTCATCTTCAAACAATATGCTAACAGGCTATAGTGCATAAACATAAATCCTAACAATTTCCCCTTTTTTACACCCCCATGGGGTGTAACCAACTTATATATCCATATACTGGGTTGCCGTTGAACCCAGGAACATGAAACCTTCAACCAGGAGGATAGTTTATTATTTATTTTATTTTTTTTATTTTTTTTGCAAAACAATATAAAAACATCAGTGGGGTTTTAGATTCCCCCTTTTGACACCCCCCAGGGTGTCATCACAACAACATGATTACATACAGAATATATATTTTAAAAATGTAACCCTCTGGTCTCTCCCTCTATACATCTTGTACCAGGTGGGCTCCTTGCCACCCGGGAACTTCAAACCTTCACAACAGGGAGGACTAATGTAATGACCTGGATAAAAAGTATATTGTTTCTTTTTATTATTATTAATTTTTATTTTTATTATACGACCACTTCACCCACAGCAAACCAAGGTCATCCTCAGTCAGACCCATCTTTCTCCTGTAGTTTGACTCAGTATCAGCATCTCCATCCGGAGCATCAAACAAAGGCATCATACCAGCAGCCTTCGCTACATCTGTAACAGATTTCTTTAGACAAGGTATGATGCAAGCAGCACAACACATTAACATAAGAAATACAACTACTAGGGTCAGAAATCCAGTAACCATCAATGTAGTGTACTTACCAAACCAACCACCCAGCCAGGGGAACAGTCCATCCTCCTCCACACCTGCAAAACCCTTTATCTCCACAGATAACTTTTCCAACCCGCTCAGAGCTTTTGAAATGCTCCCATCCGGACTGGTATTATTAGGAACAAACGTACAACACTGTTCTCCAAACATCTTACAAAACACCTCTCTGGTTGGCCAGAATCATGTCTAGTGCTAGCCTATTTTGTCTAGCGGTTCGAGAGGTGGCATCCAATTGTTCAGCCATCCCTATAAGTGCGGTGTGGTTAACTCATTGTTGATTATAGTAAATATAATTGATCCAGGCAGTTTGCTTATCATCAACAATAGCTGGGCCAATAATGGGCAACAAATGCCACAGACCATCATTTCTGTTTAACGCCCAGAATTCGTGGGGGACCCCTACAGGGAACCCCAACAGGTTGGTGTGGATGTTATCTGTACCCTCGGACCAAGGAGCGTCACGTTTCTGCCGTCTCCTGGGTTGGTCCCGCGCCTCTGTGTCATGTGTAGCTCCCAGGAGTTGGTTAGCTGTAACCTTAATAATAGTCAATGGTGTTATCAGACTGGCCAAAGCACATGTGCCCTGCCAGTCTCCTTTCAAAATGGAGGTCAACCGCCTGACAGGTCCACGCATCCACCATACATCAGCAACACCTCTAGTTTGGTTCAGCCCTTCAACGGGCCAGGTGGCATTAATAGTGACATTAGTGATGCAGTAGGGAGCCTCCCATAGTCTATACCCCTACCTGTACCAGTGATACAGCTGTAATATCCCCCATATGCCTCAACTCCCCACGGTGCCTTCTGGGGGGGACTTCTGGGAACACAAGACTCAGAGCTTTACACAGGGTCGAATTTAGCTTATGGTAAAAACCCTCCAATATGCACATCCAACCTCCCCACTGCTTAGGGCAAATGGGTGAGTAGCCAGAACAGGTCTAGCATGTCCACAGATCAGTCTTTTCTATTAAGTGTTCTGGCGGTGTATCTCATATAGGCTAACCACATGTTCTCCCTACCCTCATATCCAGTTTCAGTCCCCAATTGGTCACTGTCTGCGATATCCCTTACATTTATTACCTGTACCGGATTGGAGAGCTTAGGTGATGTGGCACACGGTCTTGAAGTGGTGGAGGAGTTCGGCTGAACCTGGCCTTGGCCTGTTGGAACTGGTGGTGGTTTTGGCAGTACTGTGACGGTAACCATCCCCATCGTATCCGCCCCGATTCTTTCCAATCCCAGGGTATAGGTACCTGCATCGGAGAGCTTAATAGACTTGATGGTTAGTAGGATTTCATCACCTTTACAAACATCAGTCTGCCCCTCAGTCCTTCCCCAGATAATGGGAAACCTGTCTACTTTTGTCGGGTTCCCTATGCTGTACGGGTAACCCCTCCTCCATTCCCAATAAGCACACCCATGCCCATTACACAGCTACACTGGCACACTCCTATACACAGGTGTTAAAACCAAACATTTTGGCTCAATTCTCCTGGTTCCACAAATATCTCAATTTCTTCCCTGCTTATCCAGATTAAGTGATCCTTCATGCTTGGTTAATACAAAATCCTCATCGTCTAAACTATGGGTCAGGTTACCCTCTTTAGCCTTCTCGGGGGCTCATGGTGTATCAGGAATATGGCTCCCACAAATCAGACAGCTCAGAACAACCAATACTCCTCTAAAGCCCCACCCTCTCCCAGAGAACACATCATCAGCCAGAGGCCAAGCCACACTTTCACTTCTATGAACGCTCACAGCGGGGAAAGATCGGGTATAAGGAAATCTTCAGTAGAGAGTTGGCCCCCAGTACCCTGTTGGTTCTGGTTCTGCTCCTACCCCTGTGATTGTTCGACAGAGTCAGTGTGTCTTACCCTAATACAATGTGTGATATGCCCCCCAGGTAGCTCTTTCAGTTATCCTCACTGCGAATGCAGTCACCAGGAGTGCTTGGTATGACTCCTCCCACCGTGGCTGCTTCCAGTCCTTTTTCTTTAGTGATTGGACCCAGACCCAGTCCCCTGGCCCATTCATGTGGGTAATCTCCTCCTGTAGTTCTCCTGTAGAGCATAAAATCATGGACATACGGGTTTGGTTAATTAACAGTATTTTAATGTGTTCTGCTAGAACCTCTGTCATTCTATCTGTTCTATCTGATTAGCTAGAATGTCATCCATTATTATCCTAGTCCACCATCTCTAGAAATGTTTAACTAATAGGCCACACCACAACGTGTCCTATTCCATCCCCCTTTTGATACATGGCTCCGCCCTTGTATCAATACTGGCACAAATCTAACAATTCTCTGTCAAGTGTCTTATCTACTTTAAAAGTTATCAGTGCTGTCCCTTAGTTCCTGAAACCAACCAAGTCTTCATTGTGTTTTTAAGCCCATATGCTTAAAATCAGCTTAAAATGTCCAATGGCGCCCTCTAGTGACTTTTCACCATCACTACTATCTATCACATTACCTTAAACTCAGACGCCAAGGCCCTTATATTCTCCATTTTAAGTGGCTCTTCAAGGAGGTTGATCAGACAACCCTGAAAAGTAACTTTGGAAATCATACCCCCACTTTTATGTGTGTGTATCCCTTTAAGATATTTTTTCGCTGGGAAATTTAGAAATCCCCCTCTAACCCAAACGTTTACTACAAACAAAATCTAGTAGTTATAACTGTCCCTTTAACATTAGCTATCATAAACTTTTACGATTAAACTATTCTGACCTTCCTATTTTCTATTTGAAACTTTTAACAACTTCTGAAAAGTGGCTCAAAGCTATAATGCACGCATTTTCCCTCTAAATGACACAAACCATTTTCTCTGTCCCTTCTCAGTCACAACATCATTGCTTCGATAAACCAAAACCAATTTATCACCATTGTATCACTAATGTTGGATCTTGAATAGAATTTACAACATCAATCAACATCTCTTAATCAAAATTATACTGCCCGAAGTACAGTAAATAGTGTACCTGAACGGTCAAAACAATTTGCATAACATTATTGTGTATCCCAAATACTGTCGCAGTTTTACGTTAACTATCGTAAAAGTAAAATCAACTTTCTCCACTCCCAACTTTTTTAAAACCCCATGTACCTCGCTAAATTTATATCGCAAGAATGTATTTTAGTCTCTCGGTACCAAGGCTGAGATACTAACCCGAGTCTCCCGCGCCGCAGTTAAAAAATCTTCTCCGTCATAGCCAACCCTATCTGCGCCTCCCTATCTTGCCTTCTCCATAGCATCTGCAAGTTAACCCCTTTGTAACGCTCCCTCTCTTTTTCTGGCTTCAGACAACCACACTCTAGCATCTCTACCGTCTGCTATATCAACTTTATCATTAATTGTAATCTTTCTACATCCATACTCTCAAACTCGTACATTCCTCTCCACCCCGGGCATTAGATTCACCCAAACATTCCACCGGGTTCCCCGTCGACTGGGAGCCCCTCCTTCCACTCTCTATCTCTTTCACTCCTCTCCTTACCATTATCCATCTCTAGAACAGATTTCAACTTCCTCAAAACCTTTTCTGTTTCTGGAGACATTATATAGTCTGTGCGTATACTCACGTATGTGTGTAAATTAATTAAAAGAAATAAAATCTACCTTATTTCTCGTATAACACTTTTCTTTTTTTTTTACATAAACAAAATGAATCTCAACACATTCAACTATGCACTGTGGGTCCCCTAAGATACCAGCCCCGACTGCAATATCTAATATACTTTCATTCACGCGGTAAAATTATTCCATACAAACTTTGTGTCCCCAAACACTATAAAACCCGCAGGTCATTCAAACTTGGTATAAGTACACCGACTTAACTCAATGTACTACATTTATTCTATAAACTTATCTTATTTCAAATATAACTGGCCCCTGGCCACTATTATTATTGTTATATTGCCGTTTATTTGCGTTCTCACCTCATATGTAG
This sequence comes from Salvelinus namaycush, assembly GCF_016432855.1. Lineage (NCBI taxonomy): Eukaryota > Metazoa > Chordata > Actinopteri > Salmoniformes > Salmonidae > Salvelinus > Salvelinus namaycush. Next base: position 82,998 of record NW_024060341.1, read on the forward strand.
GCCCCAACCTACGTCATACAAACTTGGCTCAGCCTAGTACATTACTTTCGTTATTGTATGATATTACCCTCAATTATACTTGTAAGCCCCAACTTACGTCATACATTCAGTACATTTCATTTACACATTGCATCTTTGAACGATTTTGATCAAATAAAATTGCATTTGCCATTACCTGGTCCACGGCATTTTAGACTATTCGTATATTGGATATAAGGAATTTGGTAACTTACATCGAACAAGCGTCGCACAAAATAAATTTGGATAATGCCAATGTGCAGAACTTTTTTTTTTTTTTTAAAGACCGGTCTTTGTGAGTAACGCCGTCCGACGACAGTAAAGGTATCTTAGCTGGCTCGTTCTATGTCCAGCAATTTCCTTAACCCGGATGACGTCGGGGTCACCATGTGAACGCTGCGTGTATCACATCCGGTATCAGGATAAATAAAAAGCAAGGTCTGCTAACTTTCTTTAATTACCGCAAACAATGAATGGCAAATGCAATTTTCGTATATACGGGTTCGCTGTATCACCACGCAGGGTACACAGGGAACTGGCAGGAAGTACGTAAACAGCTGTTCTTATACCGTGATGACGTAGTTCCAACGCGTCTGTTGGCCTATCACAGTAGAGGCTGGGCGCGGTTTAGACTTTGCCCCGCCTTTGCTGGCCCTCGGATTTGTCCAAGCCCCTTGGCGCGTTCCTTTTGTCCACATCTGGTTGCTGGGTAGATTAGATCCGTCTTGTGTCTGTCGATTCTACACTGAAACAGTTCCTAATATGGTATTGTCCAGTATTCTAACCTCCTGGTTGGCCTAGAGAGATGCACCCCTCCCCTCTCCAGACTGTCCACAGCTTTTATGGCCTATGTTGGTCAGTCCTTACACCTACACACACACCCCCCTCTGTATTGTGTGTGTGTGTGTGTAACAAAACAATATTCATCTTCAAACAATATGCTAACAGGCTATAGTGCATTAACATAAATCCTAACACGAGGTAGCGTCGTCAGACTGGCCAGTGGCAGCTTCAGAGGTAGCGTTGTCAGACGGGCCAGTGGCAGCTTCAGAGGTAGCGTCGTCAGACGGGACAGTGGCAGCTTCGTCAGACGGGCCAGTGGCAGCTTCGTCAGACGGGCCAGTGGCAGTTTCAGAGGTAGCGTCGTCAGACGGGCCAGTGGCAGCTTCAGAGGTAGCGTCGTCAGAGGACAGGGCATCATTTGCCGGAGAGCTACCATGGTTTGGAGCAGCTTGGGATTCTACTTCATTAGTCTCGAAATACTCTAGAGAGAAAACATAAAGGAACAGTAGGGTATTCTACAGCAACACAGCTGTTCTACACGGTCTAGGCCAAATTGCCATTCGAATGTTGAGCAACATGAACCCAACACAGATTTAAAAGTATATGTTTCAGGCCGTACCTTCTGTCTTGTTTAGCGTCAGACCCTATGGATCGGAGCAAGGCCAGGGCATGCACAATGGAGACGTCATTCGATGACAGCTCTGAAAAACGTAGGTTAAGGTACACAAGCAAAATGACCAAATCAAAGGGTTTGACAACTGAGTTACTCTATGGTGTTGAATGAGTGTCAGGCACAGCAGCACCATAGACACAGTACAAAGCTAGAAGGGTTGTGGAAAGAAACACTTACCTCCAAGTCTCCTCTGCAGAGAGACTTGCTCTTGCTTCTGGGACTTTCCAACAGGGTAACAAGAAACTGAGGAGAATGTGTTGACAGAAGTTGAGTTGACACAAAATAGCTACATATATTAATAATAGCAGATGACCAATGCGGAACAAACAAACAGTCAAATTTTAATCTCCAACTGATAAAGTTGAGCATATTTCCCAAACAAATCCCTTCAATCCAAATAAAACATTAGTGAACCAACCTTTCACAACCCCCACAGTCACCACAAAGAGCAGCAATTCTCTCACACCTCCCACGATCATGAAAATAGTCTGTGTTATCAACAGGTAATGTCTTCACATGGCCTGTATGAGGCTTATATAGGCCACTAATGACAGTTTACCTGACAAACATGACTTAACGATCAATTAACATGCTTGATTGAGGTGTTACATTCAGATAGAAATAGACCATGTAGAACATATGTTGATTCTGGTGGGCAGGCAATCTTTTCTACTCCATATATTGCATTTATATCTGTAATGTTTAACCCTAATGGTCTCAGATCAGCAGTAGAAAGAAGTAGGCCTAATTGTTTTAGGTGTAATATTCAAAGATATTAGGGGGAAATAAACACTGTACCCAAATCCACTTTTTACAATGCTCCTGGGAAATGGGTAGGCCTCCACCATATAGTCCTCACAGTTTTACAGCTGTGTTATATTCCTTTATTTACATAGATCACATACATAAATATATATGTTAGCTGTAGGTAGCTTTGGGATAAAATTCCCATATTGTATTGTTACTAACATAAATCATAATATATGATATTTTCCTCATTTGCTCTGTAGGAGGTTCGTCATATGAAGGACATTCAAGTGGATGTGACCCCTAACCTGCAATAGGGGCTCAGTGGGGTGACAGACATCCTGTAACGGATCTCCAAGCTAGTGTCTGAGGACCTGGAGGAGGCTGTGTCTACAGCTGTGGTTCAGGACAAGCATGGTAACCTACCCTAACCTCACTGTATGAAGGATTTCATTGTTATGGATAGTCATCTCCAATCTGTTCAAATATCACTGTTGTTGATAACACACATTACCAAAATTATTCACACTTGTCTTCCTATTTCCACATAATCTGTCATGGTTCCCCACCCCAACAGGGCATAAAACCAACCTCTCTTTATTGCTAATGCCAAATCCAACAGCATTCGAGTATCTTATTGCTTTTCTTCTAACCCTGAATGGCAACTTTTTATCCTAGTACACAAGCATGTCACTTTATCCATCCACACCCACTCTACTGCCGCATGTCCACTGCGGCTGAGACTTTCACCCTCTCGTTGCAGGTATAGCAGGTAACCAACCCCACCCTAGGAGTTACCCTCTACAGGTATCAACCTGTTCGGGTTTACCTTCCGGGACTTACCATATACCACAAAGCTACGACCGGTCGTAATACAATTGGATTACTGAATAAGCTCAGGCTTTCTAGGTCCGTACCCTATAATTGGTTCAGCCTACGACTCTCATCTCCCCAAGATGTCAGAATTAGTGATAACAGGTGTAGGAACTGTGCCTACCTTGTTTCTGTTTCACTGATTCAGAATCTCTAGTTCGACTGCAAATCGTGGTGAACCCTGCTCGCAGTGCCAACTGTTAGGTTCTAATTCTCAGAGTAAAAACTCGACGGACACTATGAAAGCTTAAACCAAGTTTATTCTTCCCAGAGGGTCAAGACAGCTGCATTAGACAAAAAACATATTCACACAAGCACTGATATTTAATCCTTTCTCCTATGCTGAGTCTCTTCCTACACCTCTGAACAGCCAATGCATCTCTGTTGCTAGACAGAACCTTTGTGATATCTGTTCTTCCTCACTTCATCTGACCTGACCGCTACCCCAAAGTGCTCACTCCTCCCCAACTCAAGGCTGTCATGTTGATTGGTACCAGACGGTGTCTGGTAGATTTTTCAACCAGAAATTTGCACAGTGTAGCACTAACTCCAAAAAGTTTTGGGACACTGTAAAGTCCATGGAGAACAAGAGCACCTCCTCCCAGCTGCCCACTGCATTGAGGCTAGGTAACACGGTCACCACCGATAAATCCATGATAATCGAAAATTTCAATAAGCGATTCTCTACGGCTGGCCATGTTTTCTTCCTGGCTACCCCAACTTCCCAACTTCTTTGGTCTTGGCCATAGTGGAGTTTGGAGTGTGACTGTTTGAGGTTGTGGACAGGTGTCTTTTATACTGAACAAGTTCAATCAGGTGCCATTAATACAGGTAACGAGTGGAGGACAGAGGAGCCTCTTAAAGAAGAAGTTACAGGTCTGTGAGAGCCAGAAATCTTGCTTGTTTGTAGGTGACCAAATACTTATTTTCCACCATAATTTGCAAATAAATTAATACAAAATCCTACAATGTGATTTTCTGTATTTTTTTTTCTCTTGTCTGTCATAGTTGAAGTATACCTATGATAAATTACAGGCCTCATCTTTAAGTGGAAGAACTTGCACAATTGGTGGCTGACTAAATACTTTTTTGCCCCACTGTATGAGGCTGCTGGAATTGGGGTTAATGGTGTCAGTGCTAACTAATATCACGGTTGTCAACTTGCATTTAAATTACTCTGCTGGGTGTCTTCTCTCGTAACTGACTTGGTTTCCTATTAGTGAATGCTTACATGTAAAACCAGCTCTCGTATCATTAGCCCATCGTTTTGGCGGTATGTCTTCATATCCCAGTGCCAATCCAAACTTTCAGGTTTAAATAAGTCAATGCTAACCTGTCTTAGCTGGCAGGCTGCTATCAGGTCCAGGCTCTCCCAGAGTTGCTTGTAGCGCCGCTAACCTAGGGTTTGAGGGCAGGAACAGTTTGACCAGGATTTCCCACCCACTCCGATTTACATGGGATAAACCATTGGAAGAAACCGGTAAATTTCTATGAGAAGCGTGAGGAAGTCTGTTCATACAGGCCTTCTCTAGCCGCATGATGAACGCTCAGGGTGTGCGTCGTAGCAAACCGTACTTAGTCGCCATGAATTCAAAAAGCACGTACACGCAACCTTTAAATGCAGTTAATACAGCAACAAAATTGGCTCCAACTTTTGAGCTACCGGCAGGTATCTGCTGTAATTCAAACATTTCTGTGGCACCGCTTTACTCATTTATGCCAACCAAATCCAGATAGCAAATGTTCTGAAAGAGCTGCAAAACCTGGACCCATACAAATCAGCTGGGCTTGACAATCTAGACCAGGGGTGGGCAAACTTTTTGACTCGCGGGCCACAATGGGTTCTAAAATTTGACAGAGGGGCGGGGCCAGGAGCATTTGGAGGGAGTGTTTGGGCCGGATATACTAAAGCATTAAATGTAGTGTGTGCAAACCTCATAGCACAGTAAGAACACTACAACCCAATTTATTAACTGTCTTTCAAATGTGAAAAATAGCCCTTATCAGTTAATAAATTTGTCTCAAGGAATATGCAAGATATGGCATTTACATACTATTTCGCAGATACCGGGATGAGGAAATGTAAATAGATTAAAATAACATACGCACTGTGATTTATCAAGATTGCGTCTGTTTTTAATAAGTTTCAATCGAAGGTGCAAAGTTAAAGAAATCAACATTTATTGAAAAATGGAATCACTTTCAACATTCAAAACATATTATTACACAACGAAATACTCAAGCTCAATAATATCTACTTGTGTTAAACTCCGCAAAATCATGGATGGATTGTCCTGACCGCGCGCTCTACAAACTCGCCACGGACGCCCTCGCCTTCACGCGCAAACAGTACACGTGTATCGTTGCCAAGCACACAGACATAGGCTGTATTAAATATCCTACCTGCAGCTGAAAATTTTAATTTAAATTAAGAGCGATGTGCGGCGTGTTAATAAAGCTACTGTACCGCTGCTGTGCGTAAATGCGCATTGCTCTTAATTAAAAGACGCACTTCCAAACTTTCCATATGCATTTTTTCATAACACAGCAGAAAAACTCACCATTTCAGTGGGAACAGTGTTGTTGGTCTCCCTTTTTTGCCAGTGCATCAAAGTCTGGAGTTAGTTTTGTTGTGGCAATTCTCAGGACAGATCTGAGGTGTTGGTCAGTTAACTTGGATCTGTGATGGGCTTTGTTGATTTTCATGACGCTAAACGTCTGCTCACACACGTAGGTCGAGCCAAACAACACCAGCATCTTCTGCGCCGTCCTCCGGAGGTTTGGAAACGCGGTCTCGTTAAGTGAAGCGTAAAAGTCATTCAGTTTAAGAGACTTGAACTTCTCCTTTGAGACGGAGTCAGACTGAAGATCGATCAGTTCCAATTGCAGCTCCTGCGGTGCTGATTCGGGGTCTTGTGACAGGGGACAGGACACCAGTTGAAGTGACTTGTCAATTTTTTCAAAATCACAGAACCGACGGCAAAATTCTCTGTGCAGATCGTCCAGTGATTTGCAGTATTTCTTCGCATTTCGGGCGGCCTCTTTCTGCACGGCTAGTGTGGGGAAATGTGCGAAAGATTTGTTTGACATTTGCCTGGAGAATAAAACCAGCTTGGATTTGAAGGCTCTCACATTTGTGTACATGTCGTGCGCAAACTGATCTTTCCCCTGTAGCTTCACGTTCAGCTCATTCATGTGTGAAAATATGTCCACAGCAAACGCAAAGTCACAAAGCCAGTTTGTGTCGCTCAGCTCGGGGAATTCTTCGGATTTCCCCATTAAATTAAAAAATGAGCGAATCTCGTCTTTGAGCTCCCAGACTCGTTGAAACACTTTCCCCAAACTTAACCAGCGGACGCGAGAGTGGTAAAGTAGGTCCTGGTGATCCGCATTAGTTTCTTCCAGGAACGTAATGAACTGACGATGATTAAGTCCCCTTGCTCGTATGAAGTTAACAAGTTTTACAACTGGATCCACGACGTGATTAAGCTGCAATACAGACTTACACAGAGACTCCTGATGAATGATGCAGTGAAGTAAAATAACATCCTGGTCAGGGTTTTCTTCTTTCACTTTATCCTGGATTCTTTTCAGCAGCCCGATGTTTTTTCCAGTTAAATTTGGCGATCCATCCGTGGTGACATTGGCAAGTTTACTCCAAGGTAGCTTCATTCTCTCGATGACAGCAGACACCTGTTCATATAAGTCCTCTCCTCGCGTTTTCCCTTTCAGTGATTCCATGCTCAAAAGCTCCTCCGTTATCTCAAAACTGTCGTTAATCCCTCGGATAAAAATTAGGAGCTGAGCAGTGTCTTTTATGTCGTTACTTTCATCCAGTGCTAGTGAATATAACTTAAAGGACTCCGCCTTTTTGTTTAACTCGCTGACTATATCTTCGTCAATCAGTTCCACGCGGCGAGTCACTGTCCTGCGTGCTAAACTGATTTTTTCAAACTTGGCTTTGCTCTCCGGACACAAGAGACCTGCTGTCTCTACCATGCACTCTTTCAAAAACTCGCCTTCGGAGAAAGGCTTGCTAGCCTTTGCTAATTTGAATGCCAGCAAATAACTTGCCTTGGTACTTGACTCTTGAATTGCAGTTTGTCGGTGAAAAAAGTTCTGTTGACTCTGTAAATTAGCTGCCAACCTCTGAGCAGTAGCCGCCCGTTCTTGTGTTGACTGCTTGCTAGCATAGTTTGCATGCTTCGTGGCAAAGTGACGGCTGATATTGTACTCTTTGAAAACCGCAACAGCTTCTTGGCATATCAGACATACAGCCGTTGATCGGACTTCAGTGAAGAAGTATTTTGTTGTCCACTCCTTATTAAACACTCGGCATTCGCTGTCCACTTTCCTTCTCTTTGGTCCGCTCATTTTCACAGAAGGGCTTAATGGTGACGTGAAACGAAGTGAAAATTAAAGTGAAATAAAGAGAAATACGCGCCACTCCAACAACGGTCAATGTGTTTTGAGTGCGCCATCTATTGGGGAAACGTGGGCATTGCAGGGAAAGGGGAAAAAAAGGAGGTTTTTACTATAATTTGGACAAGTTCGGCGGGCCGGATTAAAAAGCCTAACGGGCCGTATGTGGCCCGCGGGCCGTAGTTTGCCCATGTCTGATCTAGACCCTTAATTTCTGAAACTATCCGCCGCCATTGTCGCAACCCCTATTACCAGCCTGTTCAACCTCTCTTTCATATCGTCTGAGATCCCCAAGGATTGGAAAGCTGCCGCGGTCATCCCCCTCTTCAAAGGGGGAGACACCCTGGACCCAAACTGTTACAGACCTATATCCATCCTGCCCTGCCTATCTAAGGTCTTCGAAAGCCAAGTTAATAAACAGATCACTGACCATCTCGAATTCCACCATACCTTCTCCACTGTGCAATACGGTTTCCGAGCCGGTCACGGGTGCACCCCGGTCACGGGTGCACGCTCAAGGTACTAAACAATATCATAACCGCCATCGATAAAAGACAGTACTGTGCAGCCGTCTTCATCGACCTGGCCAATGCTTTCGACTCTGACAATCACCGTATTCTTATCGGCAGACTCAACAGCCTTGGTTTCTCAAATGACTGTCTCGCCTGGTTCACCAACTACTTCGCAGACAGAGTTCAGTGTGTCAAATTGGAAGGCCTGTTGTCTGGACCTCTGGCAGTCTCTATGGGAGTACCACAGGGTTCAATTCTCGGGCCGACACTTTTCTCTGTATATATCAACGATGTCACTCTTGCTGCGTGTGATTCCCTGATCCACCTCTACGCAGACGACAGCATTCTGTATACATCTGGCCCTTCTTTGGACACTGTGTTAACTAACCTCCAAACGAGCTTCAATGCCATACAACGCTCCTTCCGTGGCCTCCAACTGCTCTTAAACGCTAGTAAAACCAAATGCATGCTTTTCAACCGTTCGCTGCCCGCACCCGCCCGCCCGACTAGCATCACTACTCTGGACGGTTCTGACCTAGAATACGTGGACAACTACAAATACCTAGGTGTTTGGCTAGACTGTAAACTCTCCTTCCAGACCCATATCAAACATCTCCAATCCAAAATCAAATCTAGAATCGGCTTTCTATTTCGCAACAAAGCCTCCTTCACTCACGCCGCCAAACTTACCCTAGTAAAACTGACTATCCTACCAATCCTCGACTTTGGCGATGTCATCTACAAAATAGCTTCCAATACTCTACTCAGCAAACTGGATGCAGTCTATCACAGTGCCATCCGTGTTGTTACCAAAGCCCCTTATACCACCCACCAGTACGACCTGTATGCTCTTTTCGGCTGGCCCTCGCTACATATTCGTCGCCAGACCCACTGGCTCCAGGTAATCTATAAGTCTATGCTAGGTAAAGCTCCGCCTTATCTCAGCTCACTGGTCACGATAACAACACCCACCCGTAGCACGCGCTCCAGCAGGTATATCTCACTGGTTATCCCCAAAGCCAACACCTCTTTTGGCCGCCTTTCCTTCCAGTTCTCTGCTGCCAGTGACTGGAACGAATTGAAAAAATCGCAGAAGCTGGAGACTTACATTTCACTCACTAACTTTAAATATCAGCTATCTGAGCAGCTAACCGATCACTGCAGCTATACATAGTTCATCTGTAAATAGCCCACCCCAATCTACCCACCTCATCCCCATATTGTTTTTATTTACTTTTCTGCTCTTTTGCACACCAGTATCACTATTTGCACATCATCATCTGCTCATCTATCACTCCAGTGTTAGTCTGCAAAATGTTTCTTACTTTGAAACTATGGCCTATTTATTGCCTTACCTCCTTACGCCATTTGCACACCTTTATAGACTTTCTTTTTTTCTATTGTGTTATTGACTGTACGCTTGTTTATTCCATGTGTAACTCTGTGTTGTTGTTTGTGTCGCACTGCTTTGCTTTATCTTGGCCAGGTCGCAGTTGTAAATGAGAACTTGTTCTCAACTAGCTTACCTGGTTAAATAAAGGTGAAATAAACAAAAAATCCCAGAGGATCCCAGATGGCTAACAATAACATATCCTGACATAATGTAAACGTTATACATTAAGCTCTCCCTCAGTGACATGAATTAGTATATTTCATATTCTCAGAACCCAACAGTAGGTTTTAAGGTGTGGCTGCATGTTTGTCGTGGACGCATTGTCACTCTTGATGTTCTTTTTCCAGATTGCAAGTGAAACACCTTTAGATGTAAGTGCCAGTTGGTAACTTTCTCACACTTGCTTGTTTAAGGTATGGATGCAACACCCCAGTATGTCTGCAGGGGCTGGTCACTGAGATTTACCATGTTTCACATGCTACTAGACTAACCTTCCAAGTAAATATGTTACAAGTCTGAACTGGCAGTCCTTGTCTTTCCTCAACTAATTGAAACCTCAGGGACAGACATGCTAAACGACTTTGATGTCAGAGCTCCCATCAGCCCTCTACACCTCGCTGTGAGTAAAGCCTACCTGCTTCTGTAGTGGTCTCCATATGACAAATGGTACCCTATTCCCTCTTTAGTACACTACTTTTGACCAGATCCTTATAGGCCCTGATCAAAAGTAGTTAACTACATAGGGAATAGGGTGCTATCTGGGATGCAGGCATGGTGTTGATTTTCCACAGGAAGTTGACTGTCCAGACAGACTCACACACCAAATTCCTATCTATTCCTGATTAGTGTAAAATACATGCATATTCTACACAGTGATGATGAGGATGATTTCCTTATTTTGCCATTTGAGTTAATCAACCTCAGAGGAGAAGTAGAGTGTTTGTTTCTCAATCCCACGCTTGGCAGGGACCTCAGATGTTGATGCTGGGCGGGAGCAAAAATGGTCTCCCGATTGAAAGACTCTGGTCTACTTTAGAGGTCTAGCACTGTATTTCTGTTCGGGCGTACCACTGGTCTACTATAGGACATTGATTATATTAAGAGTGTATATCTATTCAGGCGTACCACTGGACTTTGCTTGAGACTGTGTTTGTGTTTCTATTCAGGCGTACCACGGCCACCACCATGCTATGGAGGTCCTGGTTCAGTCTCTGCTGGATCTAGATGTGAGGGACAGCCAGGGGCTGTCTGCCTTAAAATGCCATGTGGAGTTTGTTGACGTCCTCATCAACCAGGGAGCCTCCATCCTGGTTAAATACTTCACCCTAAAGAGGACCCCCATCCACGCTGCAGGTACACATAGGATATCACACAGAGCTTCTGTAATTAAAAAGTTTTCCTGACCAAGATGGCCATTTGTTTGGTAATGTTGCTAGGACGACAATGTCCACTCTAGGGATGTTACATGGTATAGTGTGAACATGCCCACTAGACACTGATCTAAGGTCATTTTTTGTCATGTTTTCCACTAATGATTGAGGATCTAGGGAGGGTAAGCTGATCCTACATCAATGCACAGGGGAGACTTCTATCCAGAGCCAGGTACACAGCTAGCAGGTGACAGGCTTCGATGGCCTCAGCCCCAAAATTCTTTATTATCTGCTGTGTTAACATCTTGAGGATGTCATCTACCAACACCATTGTTCTACAAATCTGTCTGTTCATGTGAAGGTTATAGTCATCCAGCAATCTGCTCATATCCTCTCTGTTTATCCTCCTCCAGCTACCAACGGTCAATCATCTCACATTCTTATATCCTCTCTGTTTATGCTCCTTTAGCTATCAATGGTCAATCATCTGAAATTCTTATGTCCTCTCCGTTTTTCCACCTCTAGCTACTGAAGGTCAATCATCTCACATTCTTATATCCTCTCTATTTATCTTCCTCTAGCTACCAACGGCCAATCATCTGACATTCTTATATCCTCTCTGTTTATCCTCCTCCAGCTACCAATGGTCAATCATCTCACATTCTTATATCTTCTCCGTTTTTCCACCTCTAGCTACTGAAGGTCAATCATCTGACATTCTTATATCCTCTCTGTTTATCCTCCTCTAGCTACCAACGGTCAATCATCTGACATTCTTATATCCTCTCTGTTTATCTTCCTCTAGCTACCAACGGTCAATCATCTGACATTCTTATATCCTCTCTGTTTATCCTCCTCTAGCTACCAACGGTCAATCATCTGACATTCTTATATCCTCTCTGTTTATCCTCCTCTAGCTACCAACGGTCAATCTGACATTCTTATATCCTCTCTGTTTATCCTCCTCTAGCTACCAACGGTCAATCATCTGACATTCTTATATCCTCTCTGTTTATCTTCCTCTAGCTAACAACGGTTATTCGGAGTGTTTGCGTTTGCTGATTGGAAATGCTGACCTCCAGAGTGCAGTGGATGTTCAAGACGGGAATAGACAGTAACTCATTTGGGTTTCGGATACAATTCCTGAAATAAAGAGATTTTGACACTAGGGCTTCATCCCAAATGGCAACCTATACCCTACTTGATGCACTACTTTAAACCAAAGCCCTATGGGCTCAGGTCAACAGTAGTGTACGATATAGGGAATAGGTTGCCATTTGGGACTCAGCCTGGTTATTACCAGTTTGTAATATGACCTGTTGTCTTGTGTATCAGAACCCCTCTGATGCTGTCGGTGCTGAGCGGACACACAGACTGTGTGTACTCATTGCTCAACAAGGGAGCCAGAGACAAATGGCACAGAACAGCTCTACACAGAAGGGTAGTGAGGAGAGCTGGCTGTACGCGCTCACACACAGAAAGAGAGGGGGAGGCTTGTTCTGATCTAGGGATGGGGCCATTGAACTACTAGGGATGGCTTTGGTGTGGGATCTAGCATGGAATATAAATTATGCCCAAATATACCTATTATTATTCCTTATTATTTAATAGATTATGAATTATTAAAATCCATTCTTGTCTCCCCTCCCTTCCTCCTAGGCGGTGACGGGTCACGAGGAGTGCAGCACAGCGCCAGCTTCCTGGTTCGGAAAGGTAAGGGGCGGAGCCCTGTCCACCTGGTGGCGACGTCCGGACACATCGTGGTGCTGGGGTGGCTCCTACACACCGCCCAGTCAGTGTGGACCCTCCCCGTCATCACAGACAACCAGGGCTACACGCCACTACACTGGGCCTGCTACAACGGTACGTACTGGACAGAGGGACAGCGAAGTGAGCCCGAGGCCACAAACAAATACACACATAAATATAGCGTGTCTTAAATCACCACAGCCAGCTTCGGGAGGGCACGAACCGAGACAGTCCGCACAGGAGCCTTAAAAGTCCCTCAGACTGAGAGAGAGAGAAAAGGGGGGAGGGAGAGGGGGAGGAACAACAGGCTGGCTGGCCCACACTCATCCTCTCGTACCACCAGGTGTCCTTCCAGCAGATACTGGACTTCAGAGGAACTGCTGCTTCTATACCCCATCTTTACCTTTACCCACAAAGGTCCTAAACGGTAGAAAGTGTCCGGCCAACAGACAGACACCTTATGATGGCAATAACCTGTAGTCCAAGGGGATTTTAGCACCTCACTGAGAGCAAAACAGACAGGGACCAATAGATGTGGAAGAAGCATTTTCAAAACCTGTTTTGACTGTAGATATTGGGCTGAGTGTTTGGGCTGAGAAAAGACATTAGGAGTGATGTTTCATTTAAGTTTCATGAGAGTGATTGTCTTGTTTATCCGCACACTAAGACAGTCAGAACGCACCTAGCCTCTTGTCTGTAATCCATGTGGGAGGAGGGGAAATCATACATTTTTTATGAACAAACATTTTAATAAAATCATTCATGTCTTAAGCTCTGTGGGAATCAAAAAATTGTAGTATTTGCTCTCATGAGTAATTGTAAAGATTTCATGATCCCAAATGGAACCCTATTCCCTATACTGAATAGTACACTACTGTTGAACAGGGCCCATAGGGTTCTGGTCAAAAGCAGTGCACTCTAAAGGAAATAGGGTGCCATTTGGGATGCTGGTTTTGCATACCGGTATGTGAGCAACAGGACTTTTTGATGGGACATATTACATTTGTGTTATTAAACCTACCTGTCCTTTGGCCTCTAGAAAGTATTTTAGAAAGTAAATGATTAATTCATGTGTTCTTTCTTGTGATATTTATGTCATAATTTTATGCCTTCGTTAGTTACTGAGGGGTGGTTAGAAGAGTAGGGGCAGCTGTATGAGCGAAAACAATGATGCACACTAAGTACTACAACGTTTGTGAAAAGCACTGATACTATCCCGAGGCATGTGAGGTGGAAAACATGTCTCCCTTGGAGAGGAGAAACACTGTGTAAACCAATGGTAGGACAGCAGCAATTAGATTTTCTTCTGTTGGAAAATAAATATCTATATTATTTGTCTTTGGTCTTATAATCAATGTTTTTTAACAGGTTTTGCTTGCTTTAACTTCTTCAAAAAATGAAACCACTCAATCCTTGTATGTGATTGCATGTTCAAATCCCAGTTTTTGTCTCTTTTTGAAAATCATTTTAACTGGAAATATGTGCAATACATTTGCTATGTTCACCAAATCAGCAACAAGAGGTTCACAGGTTTTTTCGTGTCATTTTCATTCTTTTAAACGGATGAAACTAGCACGTACATATGAAATAGTGACTGAATTCGAAACTCCCATGAATTCTTTCAGTATCTGAAGTTTGCTGTATATTTTATGAGTAATAAATGTTATTTAATGATGAACTCTGGGTTATCGGTGTGGGTTATGTATTCTATTTTATTTTGCATTGCGTCCACAACATTACATTTTTAAAGGCAATAGTAGCCTACATTTGTTTACAACTCGCAGGATTTCCATGCGTGAATTTACAACCGCACAGAGCGTTGCATCAGCACGAGATTGGAAGTGCGTCAAATCTGTACAGCATTGTTACGTCATCACTGATACACGTTGAAACTGATGAGAAACCGCGGGAGCAGTTCAGTGATTCTCGCTAGTGCTGGAGGAGCGTTCATTTTGGCAAGGAAATGTTCTGATTTTGCAAGGACATGGAGAATAAAGAGTTCAAGGTAGGCATGTTATTTAAGCAATAAGGCCCAAGGGGTTGTGGTATATGGTCAATATACCACGGCTAGGGGCTGTTCTTACGCACGACGCAACCCGAAGTGTTCGGACACAGCCCGTAGCCATGTGGTATATTGGCCATATATCACGAATCCCCGAGGTGCCTTATTACTATTTATTATAACTGGTTACCAACATAATTAGAGCAGTAAAAAATACACGTTTTGTCATACCCATGGTATACAGTCTGATATACCATGGCTTTCAGCCAATCAGCATTCAGGTCTCGATCCACCCAGTTTATAATTATTTTTAAATCCCCATTTATATTAATTACTGTGGATTAAATATTGTTAAATAAATAAAATTATGTGCTATTCATTCTGTAATATCAAACTACAAAGTCTATGGCCGGGGAGTCATGAGAGTTGGCTAAAGGTACAGTAGAATCTGTTGTGGGTCAAATGGGGGACTAGGGTCAAAGGTTATTATGACACCACCTTCACATTTCCGTCCTAAATGGCACCCTGTTCCCTATGTAGGCTAGTGCACTACTTTTGACCAAGATACATACACTGGTTGGCTGACGTCACGAAAAACATGCGCGCTCATCAATGGCCGGAATGCGTGTATCTTGTTATGACTCTAAACCTCAGCTAGCAAGTGCTCATTATGCAAATGTATTTGTTTGCAATTAACATTTAGAGACTAAATATAGTTTACATGTTGTCAACATTCTAAGCAAACCCTGTCTATTTACCCTGTCTATTTTACCCACAGTTACTTGCCAGTGTTGTTGCTAAACAACCAACCCGTCTATATAGCCCCACAGTGGAGGTGTCATAATACCCATAAAACCTAGCGGTCAAACAGGGAGGGAAATGGTTCCAATCGTTTTTCCACCATAAATTTTTCCCATAGGCGATTTTAGAAACACATAAAACAAGGGCTGTGTTTCATGTGGGTTTACCGTGGTGTGACATTTTTATAACCATGTAAAGCTCTCATGGACAAGGTGACTTTTAGCAATACATTTGGCTCTATTTACTCTCAGATTCGAAATGTCTAATTAGCATCAAAGTAGACATGCAAAACTACAAATCCCTGCAAGCTCCTAAACGTCATTTCTAGCTGACACCTTTGCTAACAGGTATTGTGTCAATTTAAAACTTGCACTAAACAGTTCACAGAATTGTCCATTTAAAGAAATGTAGCCAATTTATTAATTACTACATTTAGCTAACATTAGATAGTTAGTCAAGAGATTCTTATCTTTGCCTCGATCAGCATGATCATCGTGGCATTTGAAATTCTTTATGATAGCCACATTAGCAGCTAATTAGCATTTCATTTTGGGGGGGTAAATACAGGCGAATATATTGATAAAAGTCACCTTGTCCTAGAGAGATTTACACAGTTATCAAAATGGTAAGCCTACCTGAAACACACCCCTTATTTTAAGTGTTTCTAAAATCCACTATGGAAAAATGTATGGTGGGAAAACGATTGGAACCATTTCCCTGTTTGACTACTAGGTTTTATGGGGATTTTGACTCATTACTGTGGCACTCTATAGGGCTCCGGCCAAAAGAAGTGCACTATATTGGAAATAGGGTGCTATTTCGGACACAAGCATAGATATGATGCATTATGATGTGACCGTAGAAATAGAATCACTAGAAAGGATAGAGCCTCTGACCATGGCAATTTGACTGGTAAACTGAACTGTACACCTGACATGATGTTCTGGTGATTCTATTTCTATGCATATGATGCATTATGATGTGACAATGAGTGTTGGGTTAATGGTGCTTTCAAGGCAAGTGATCTTGGTCAAATCATGACTTCCATGGTCTTTAGGTCGGAAAGTTGGAGCTCTAAAAAGATGCCAGAGTTTCCGACTTTATTTAATTTAATTTTTTGTCATTTTTTTGTGATATCCAATTGGTAGTTACGATCTAGTCTCATCACTGCAACTTCCCAACGGGCTCGGGAGAGGTAAAGGTCGAGTCAGGAGTCCTCCGAAACATGACACGCCAAGCCGCGCTGCTTCTGACTTGGAAATCCAAGTTGGATGACTGTTGAAAACGATTTTTCCCTGTCGGAGTTAGTTTTTTCCCCCCGGTTGTCTTGAACGCACTGAAGTCGGAAGTCAGAGAGTTCCCAGTTGTTTTCAACACGGCTAAAGGCGACACAGTAGGTGACATCCAAACATGACTTTGTCCTGTCTTTCAGGAGTCAGAGGTCAGTGGGAATGACCTCACCCTCATAGACCTGGATGACCCCATCAATGACGGTGATGTTATGAAGGAAGACAGGTAAGTGATTTACACTAATGACACATTTGTGACTGGTTACAGGATCACATAGGCCTACAAATACAGATTATGTAGTAGGTCAAAGGTCCTATGGAGAGGTAGGCCCAGAGCCATGTATTTAGAGAGATGGGACATCTATCTGCATTATGTTGCATTTACATCAATATGTATACATTATATGACACAGTATAATCAAAGATATCCATATGAGAGCTGGCTCCCCATGCGCAATATTGACATTTTAAACAATAATATGTAACTGAACATCTATTTTATAATTGACTTATTGGGTAAATGAAAGGCTCAAAGGCGCTAACATGGAGTCCTTTCTAAAAGTTTGCCAAATTCTCTAAATACTGTATATACCTCTGGATAGGCCGAGTCATCTCAGAGTATTGGAACCATATAATTCGAGTGATTCTATTCTAATTCTAGAATGATTCATTCTACTTCTATGATTCTAATTCTATAATTGGAACACATCCTCACACTCACATTATAGCACATTATAGTGACCTTAGAGAGATTACTTTTTCTGTATCTAGATCTGATAAAGATCACAGAGAGGTTGAGAGACAGACCACGTTGGAAGAGGCTGTTCTAGAGACAGATATCCAAACTCTGTCACTAGAGGCTGAAGGAGAGATTGAGATGCAGGAGGCTGATCTGAAGACAGATGGCACGTCTCAGTCACAGAAGGTTGAAGGAGAGATTGAGTTGGACGATGCTGTTGCCATCCCACCTCAGTCACAGGAGGTTCAAGGAGAGATTGAGTTGGACGATGCTGTTGCCATCCCACCTCAGTCACAGGAGGTTGAAGGAGAGAGTGAGTTGGACGAGGCCGTTGCCATCCCATCTCAGTCACAGGAGGTTGAAGGAGAGATTGAGTTGGACGATGCTGTTGCCATCCCACCTCAGTCACAGGAGGTTGAAGGAGAGAGTGAGTTGGACGATGCTGTTGCCATCCCACCTCAGTCACAGGAGGTTGAAGGAGAGATTGAGTTGGACGATGCTGTTGCCATCCCACCTCAGTCACAGGAGGTTGAAGGAGAGATTGAGTTGGACGATGCTGTTGCCATCCCACCTCAGTCACAGGAGGTTGAAGGAGAGAGTGAGTTGGACGAGGCCGTTGTCATCCCATCTCAGTCACAGGAGGTATGATGTATTGTGTTTTGTGTTTTAATGACGCATTGAAGATTAAAATGACAAATAAATTTTCAAAGCTTGAGCTAGTAAAGGTCTTCTAATCTAGGAGGCCAAAGGTGAGAGTGAGTTGAAGCAGGTTGATCTGAAGACAGCCACATCAACTCTGACACTGGAGGTCGAAGGAGAGAGTGTGATGCAGGAGAGTGATGATCTACAAACAGCCGGGACATCTCAATCCCAGGAGACTGAACGAGTGGCAAAGGTAAATGCTTCCAGATAACAGTGTGTGTGTACATTTCTGTTTGTGCATGCAGACAGTAGTTCGTAAACAGACATTGCATTAACAGTGCTATGGCGAATTTGATTGAATTCCAGCCTAAGTCTGCTTTCTGTCGTCCCCATCAGGCTGCAGTGGTGACCTTCACTAGCGTGACCCGCAAGGCTGCAGCCTCCCAGACCAGCCTCACCCTCAGCAGGGGAAAGAGAAGCTACCCAGACCTACACACCTTTGTGCAGGACATGAAGGATGGGTAAGTTTCTCTTTGGCTTCCCCATGCATCCCCTAGATATGTTCCCTATTAGAGCCTTGGTCAACAATAGTTCAGTATTTAAGGAATAGGGGCCATTTGGGACGCACCCATAGGGACAATTTCAATTGCATACTCCTCACGTCCTCTCTTCTCGCCTCCTTCTCAAAACCCATTGGATGAGAAAGCCCTCCCTTTTGACCTTCTCGTCCAATGGGTTTTGAGAAGGAGGTGATGAGTCTCGGGCAAATACAAGGGACTCAACTGACCAAATGACCAATCAGGGATGTTTGGATGTGGCCTAGTTCCGTAGAGGTCCATCCATAACGTAATCTAAGAGAATAGAGGTAATGTCATGTAGTTTAATTGTGTACCTTTATTTATTTACTTTTCAGCCATTGGAATCTGCTGAGTGAGAATATGCGTGCCGGGGTGAGTTATAGTCACTTCTAAAGTAGTTCATGTTGGTAAGATGGACCAAACATTCCAAACTCTTATTGGTGGAAATCGTGCAGGACCTTTAATTCAGAGGTTCACAAACTTTTTCACTCAGGCCCCCCTTTCCAGCATTGGGGAACATCCTGAACCACTGCTTTAATTGACTAGCTTGAGTGAATACATGGTGCAGCAGTGCAGCTCCGTTAACAAACTAACTCTGTATGGTCTTTTAACATTTCAGATGAGCAGACATGAGTTTAGTGCCAGGTGCATGGATATCACAAATTGGGTGATGGAGTCTACATCCACTGTGGTCATTCCCGCCCTTGACCTCACCATGCAGATAGAGCTCTCTGATTCGTCAAGCTCTTCTGGATCAGGAAGTAATGAGGCAAGAGAAGTGACCTCTCTTGGCCGCAGCGTCAGATTCAGCTTTAGTGGAGGACCCAGTAGGCGCACCAGTTCTAGAACCACTTGCAGCACACGAACTCCCACCCCTTTCCCCTCCTCTCACAGGTACTTACCCCTATCCCCTCCTCTCATAGGTACCTAACCCTATCCCCTCCTCTCATAGGTACCTAACCCTATCCCCTCCTCTCATAGGTACCTAACCCTATCCCCTCCTCTCATAGGTACTTACCCCTATCCCCTCCTCTCATAGGTACTTACCCCTATCCCCTCCTCTCATAGGTACCTAACCCTTATCCCCTCCTCTCATAGGTACCTAACCCTATCCCCTCCTCTCATAGGTACTTACCCCTATCCCCTCCTCTCATAGGTACTTACCCCTATCCCCTCCTCTCATAGGTACCTAACCCCTATCCCCTCCTCTCATAGGTACCTAACCCTATCCCCTCCTCTCATAGGTACCTAACCCTATCCCCTCCTCTCATAGGTACTTACCCCTATCCCCTCCTCTCATAGGTACCTAACCCCTATCCCCTCCTCTCATAGGTACCTAACCCTATCCCCTCCTCTCATAGGTACTTACCCCTATCCCCTCCTCTCATAGGTACTTACCCCTATCCCCTCCTCTCATAGGTACCTACCCCTATCCCCTCCTCTCACAGGTACCTACCCCTTTTCCCTCCTCTCACAGGTAGCTACCCCTATCCCCTCCTCTCACAGGTACTTACCCCTATCCCCTCCTCTCACAGGTACCTACCCCTAGCCCCTCTTTTCACAGGTACCTACCCCTAGCCCCTCCTTTCACAGGTACCTACCCCTATCCCCTCCTCTCACAGGTACTTACCCCTTTCCCCTCCTCTCATAGGTACTTACCCCTTTCCCCTCCTCTTCTTGTAAGTCTTTCTAAAAACATTATTCCCATGTCCCTTGTTATAGGTACAAATATCCATTCCAGATCCACTTAGTGAGAAATACTACTTAGATACTTCCAAATTCTTGGATCATATTTTGTATTTTGTTACCATGTACTATTCATTTCTGTTGTGCCTTCTGCAGGTCCATGACTTCCTTGCTGAGTGAGGATGAAGAGCGATATGTCTCCTCACCTGAGGGTGGTGATAGAGAGATGAGACACAGACCCCACTCAGCACCACTGAGATCTGTGTTTGGAATCTCTGAGGATTCTGTCTTCAACATGGTCCAGAGCGGCCAGTCGCAGAGTGACATCGTACTGTCGTCCAGTTGGAGTAGACGGGAGAAATACAGACCTGTCAAAATACCAACGGACACCAGGTTTATGATGGGTATTGTAGAGTTGGTTATGAACCTTCTCAACTCCAGATTGGCTGAGCTAATGCAAAGTCTCAGTCAGGGAACTCTAGGTCCGCTGTCTGGTAGTATCTCAGCAAGTCAGCAGTTTGCCCAAGAGATGCTAAGCATGGTGTCTGCTAAGATGTATTCCCATGCCATAGAGCATATTGCGCATGGCCACAAGTCTCCCCTTGAGTTAGAGAGGGAGCTTGAGGCCATATTGGGTCCTCTGGCTGGACAGGTTATAGTCATCATCATAGATAGCATCTTCAAGGCTAAAGCCAACGGAGGAAACAAGGGGCGAGCGACCAGCCCCTTGACCTATTTTCTCACTGCCATTTCGGCAGAAGTACAAAGCCTAGTTGTTCAGAGATCGGCTAGTAGACCGTCTACCAGACTGTCCAACAACGACCCACTGCTGAACATTTCCAAGTCAAAGGTCTTAAGATCAGTTCTGCTCAAAATGGCAGAACTCTTTGGTCAAGGTCCAAGTGAAACCTGTCTAGTTCCACTAGTCCAGAGTCAGTCCGACAACTCTATTTGCGACTGGACTCTGAATGCAGGCACCATTCATCCAAGTCAATTTCTGTCCAACAACAGAATGACAGAAGTGTCATCCGATGTTGTGGATCTTGTACTTGAAGTTTTTGGGATAACAGGATTTTTGGATAGCAGGAGCCCGTCAAGGCCACAGAGTGCCTGCTCCTACAACTCAGCTAGTGGAGCAATAGACATGAGAGCTCTTGCTGGGGACTTGGTCAGACAGGTGTCTGTCAAACTCAGACCCTTTGTCTCTGAGAGTCAACTCTCCACCATGTCCATGACAGATCTGTCATCATCTATTTCTGACTCCACCTTGAAGCAGTTGTGTTGTAGCGCTGCTGTTGCTGCAGCAACTGTCTGTCAAGCAATCAAAACGGAGCTCGAGAGCCAGAGACCTACCAACCTGTCAGCCAGAGACCTACTATCGTCTCTGGTAGAGACCATTGAGGACATGGATATCTCTGACGTCCTCCAGGGCCCGTCGGCCATTTTGGAGGAGGCTGCTATGATAAAGCACCCAGAGATGTCCACCTCGATAATATACAGGTCTTTGCTTCTCGACTCATCTCTCGCCTCCTCTAACATGGTCACTGAGAGCATTATCTTCAACAGTCCACGCCCATCAGAGGAGAATGTGAGTATTCAGAAGGTGCTCCCTGCTGATAAAGTTGACATCCTCCATGGTCAACCAGTGGAGGAGTATATCGTCAAAGCTGAGCAATGCATCACTCAGGTCATTCAGGATGCAGCTGTGACATATACTGGCGTGCTGGATAAAACTGACACTTGTGGGAAACTGTCGGAAGTTCTGTCTGTCTGTGTTTCCACGGAGAATATTGAGGAAGCATCCTCTGATCTATTTGGTGGAATTATTTCCGACCTGCATGAGGTATTTGAGGTCAATAAGGCCTCCATGCGTACGAAATCAGGTCGCAAAATGTTCTGGGTGGAAGTGAGTTCAGGTTCCCAGAAGATTTATACCAAAACCCTGGACAAACTGAGGAAGCTTTTCACCTCTCACCTTCTCACTGAGGGAAAAAATACTCCTGTGCAAATTGAGCTCTATGACACTGGACTACTTGTAACTGAGACCACTGTGGAGGTATCTCCTGTACAGAAGACAGACAGTAATACCTCTTCTATGTCCTCAGCCTCAGCCCACCAGCTCACCCTCGACACCTGCACTAAAGGGGTCATCAAACAGGTGATCTCGGTGCTGAGGTTGGAGACTTCAAAGGAAGACCGCTTCACTTCCGTTGGGGAGAACACGTCAAATGCGTCCTTCGACTTCAACCAGAAGTTGGACTCGATACTTTCGAAATTGGAGGACCTCACCATTTCGAGTGACGTGACGTCAGCCAAGATTGCCACGCTCACGCGATCTCGTAGTGCAGCCAGCAGAACCTCTAACATTTCCATCCAGAGCTTTCACAGTGCTGAGTTCCGAGCTAAGGCCAAACAGATTGTGCGTGAGGCCATTCTCAGAGCTGCTAGCGAAGCCAACTGTTCTTTGCCACAGAGCATGCCTAGCATCACCTTCTCACACCATGTGGTTTCTACAACTGAAGATATAGTGAATATGGTCATGCAAGACCTTGAAAGTGTATCCCAGTACACAGTGGAGGACGCAGACTCCTTCCCACTAGGAGAGAAAAAGCTGCAGTCCCAGCTCAATCCCAGAGTTGTCTTTAACAACTCATTTTTTGCTGCTCAAATCATGTACCACAGAGTAAAGGATAGACTGAACGTCTTTTTGTCTTTTCCACCCGTGTCAGTCACCACAGCCAAAGATGTGCTGGACTTCACCCCTGTGGAGACACTCAGATGCTCGAAGTCCCCTGACACTGCTCTTCTTAAGGACAGAAGCCGCCCGCCGTCTGTGAGAAGTGAGAAGCCATTTTCAAAAGTCAGTTTGACTAAGAGGTTTAAAGCCCTTGTGTCTTCGAGTGGCTCCTCCACAGACCACCATGTAATTGACACATGCAGTGAGGATGTCAGTCTGCCCACCAGGAGTATGTCAGTTGTGAGCGACACCAGTTTGAAGAGCGCCTCTCCTCTCCATGGTTGTGGATTGAGTGAAAGTTGTGAACCTCTTGTGGCTCTACAAGACGGAACAGTGGCATTCAGCCAAGAAGGCTTTAGCAAAACTGCAAAGAAGACACTCAGCTTGATCCTAAATGTGATCAAGTGCAGATTGGCCAACTCTGAGAGTTCATCTGTTGGTAAGAATGCAAGTGAGGAGTGTCTGATAGCCACTAACATGTTAGACTCTCTACTGGAGAGCCTTGACCTGTTGCCTGACATGAGCGCTGCCGATGAGATCACAAGGACAGAATGCCATACCTCTAACGCAATGGACAAGACAGGTTCACAGTCAGCGCTTGTGAGCCAACAAGAAATTAACATATCTGACACCGGTATCATAGTGAAAACTATAATGGACACATTGAAGACAGACGACCCAGAGATGACTTCAGCAGAAGAAAATCTGGATAGGCTTCTGTCAATTGAAGCCCTTCAAGATGCGTCTGGCAACCTGATCGCAAAGGTCCATGGTCTCATTCAGGAGATAACCATAAGACGCCAGCTTCAATCCATGACTGGCCACAGAAGCCTCTCTCAACCAGCGCTGCCAAATCCAGCACTGAGGAAGCTGTCAAAGGACGATGCGTCAGAGCTCGTTTACAGCTTTGCCCACACTTCTGTTAGCAGACTCCTGGGGCAGTGTTTGGGTAGGCCTATGCCACCCACTGCTGACAGGGTTTTGTATCAGGTCATCAAGTTGATGACAGACATGGTGATGGACAGTCTGACTGATCTGTCCAAGTCTGCAATGGAGGGTGGTAAGTGAAAGTACCTCTTTTCATCTGCATAGGACTTCATTGTAACATGATGCTCAATACATTGCGTTTTATGATGTGAACTTTGCTGGTTGTGTCCAAAATGGCACCTTCTTCCATGTTTAGTGCACTACTTTTGACCAGAGCCAGACCCTATGGGCCCTGTTCAAAAGGTTGTGCACTATAAAGGGAAGAGAATGCCTTTTGGAACGCAGTGACTGCTTTCCATTGTTGCGTCCTCTTCTCCCAGTTATTGTACCCAGGTCAGTCACACCAGCTTGCTCTTCTTATTTAGACACCAGCAATGCCGCAAGTGACATCACTCATGGCGTTGTGGCTGACCTTAATGCTACTGAGGAATTCCCCGCCAGGGGCCTTAGCCCGGCTGATGTAAAGGCTGACGGCATGGCCCGCCTTCCCTCTGCCAGAGGGGAAGAGACTAAGAAGAACAGGAAGTGGCGCTTCCTACCCAAAATTGGCAAGATTCCAAAGATCAGGATGAAGGTAGGGGGCTCAGTGTTTGGAGATGACCTCTGTAAGGCAGGGCTGAAATGTACCCTACAGATTCACTAAACTAAACCTAATGTCTCTCAGCATTAGAACAATGCTGTTGTCATTGTCTTTAGGAGGTTGAGTAAGGCCGCTGTAATACAATCCTAATACACATGGGAGAGAGTCAATGGTTGTGTCCCAAATTGCACCCTATTCCCTATATAGTGCACTACTTTTGACCAGAGCACTATGGGCCCTTGTCAAAAGTAGTGCCTTACGTAGCCAATAGGGTGCATTTAGGGATGCATACCATATATTTTACACAGGCTCAGTTGTCCTGATGTGTTTTGTCAACAGCTGTTCAAGACAAAAGGGGAACCGAAGAGCTACCCTGAACAGGATGCGCTGCCTACCAAACGTCTCAGAGAGACTCGTATTTCACAGAGTAAGTGATAAGCAACGATAATGTCATATTGATGTATCACCCTATGGCCAGCTTGTTAAAACAGTGACTACAGATACAGGCGGACAGACAGACGGATAGACAGGCAGACAGACAGACAAACACACACGTTCATTTTCTGATTATGAAATATTCTTATCACAGATGCTGAGGTTCCAGAGGTTCCATCCACTTCCCCACCCAAGAAGGACCTGACAACCACACTGGCCCCTGCTCCCCAGGAGTCCCAGTCCCGTAAACGCCCTCTCATAGTCAGGGTGTTACGAGCTATCTCCAGAGCCGTCTCCAAACCATTCAGAGGAGCTTTTGGGAAGAAGAATTAGCCAAATGCCTGATTTTATTACTATTTTAATCAGAGCCTTTATTTAATAAGTTAGGCCAAACGACCTTTACTCATCATTGGGAAAGGTAGGCCAAAAGGCCTTTACTTATCATTGGGAAAGGTAGGCCAAACGACCTTTACTCATCATTGGGAAAGGTAGGCCAAACGACCTTTACTCATCATTGGGAAAGGTAGGCCAAACGGCCTTTACTCATCATTGGGAAAGGTAGGCCAAACGATCTTTACTCATCATTGGGAAAGGTAGGCCAAACGGCCTTTAATCATCATTGGGAAAGGTAGGCCAAACGGTCTTTACTCATCATTGGGAAAGGTAGGCCAAACGGCCTTTACTTATCATTGGGAAAGGTAGGCCAAACGGCCTTTACTCATCATTGGGAAAGGTAGGCCAAACGGCCTTTACTCATCATTGGGAAAGGTAGGCCAAAAGGCCTTTACTTATCATTGGGAAAGGTAGGCCAAGCGGCCTTTACTTATCATCGGGAAAGGTAGGCCAAAAGGACTTTACTTATCATTGGGAAAGGTAGGCCAAAAGGCCTCTACTCATCATTGGGAAAGGTAGGCCAAACGGCCTTTACTCATCATTGGGAAAGTTAGGCCAAACGGTCTTTACTTATCATTGGGAAAGGTAGGCCAAACGGCCTTTACTCATCATTGGGAAAGGTAGGCCAAACGGTCTTTACTCATCATTGGGAAAGGTAGGTCAAACGGCCTTTACTCATCATTGGGAAAGGTAGGCCAAATGGTCTTTACTTATCATTGGGAAAGGTAGGCCAAACGGCCTTTACTCATCATTGGGAAAGGTAGGCCAAACGGCCTTTACTCATCATTGGGAAAGGTAGGCCAAACGGTCTTTACTCATCTTTGGGAAAGGTAGGCCAAACGGCCTTTACTTATCATTGGGAAAGGTAGGCCAAACGGCCTTTACTCATCATTGGGAAAGGTAGGCCAAACGGCCTTTACTCATCATTGGGAAAGGTAGGTCAAACGGCCTTTACTCATCATTGGGAAAGGTAGGCCAAATGGTCTTTACTTATCATTGGGAAAGGTAGGCCAAACGGCCTTTACTCATCATTGGGAAAGGTAGGCCAAACGGTCTTTACTCATCTTTGGGAAAGGTAGGCCAAACGGCCTTTACTCATCATTGGGAAAGGTAGGCCAAACGGCCTTTACTCATCATTGGGAAAGGTAGGCCAAACGGCCTTTACTTATCATTGGGAAAGGTAGGCCAAGCGGCCTTTACTTATCATTGGGAAAGGTAGGCCAAACGACCTTTACTCATCATTGGGAAAGGTAGGCCAAACGGTCTTTACTTATCATTGGGAAAGGTAGGCCAAACGGCCTTTACTCATCATTGGGAAAGGTAGGCCAAACGACCTTTACTTATCATTGGGAAAGGTAGGCAAAGCGGCCTTTACTTATCATTGGGAAAGGTAGGCCAAACGACCTTTACTCATCATTGGGAAAGGTAGGCCAAACGGTCTTTACTTATCATTGGGAAAGGTAGGCCAAACGGCCTTTACTCATCATTGGGAAAGGTAGGCCAAACGACCTTTACTCATCATTGGGAAAGGTAGGCGAAACGGCCTTTACTCATCATTGGGAAAGGTAGGCCAAACGACCTTTACTCATCATTGGGAAAGGTAGGCCAAACGGCCTTTAATCATCATTGGGAAAGGTAGGCCAAACGGTCTTTACTCATCATTGGGAAAGGTAGGCCAAACGGCCTTTACTTATCATTGGGAAAGGTAGGCCAAACGGCCTTTACTCATCATTGGGAAAGGTAGGCCAAACGGCCTTTACTCATCATTGGGAAAGGTAGGCCAAAAGGCCTTTACTTATCATTGGGAAAGGTAGGCCAAGCGGCCTTTACTTATCATTGGGAAAGGTAGGCCAAAAGGCCTTTACTTATCATTGGGAAAGGTAGGCCAAAAGGCCTCTACTCATCATTGGGAAAGGTAGGCCAAACAGCCTTTACTCATCATTGGGAAAGTTAGGCCTAACGGTCTTTACTTATCATTGGGAAAGGTAGGCCAAACGGTCTTTACTTATCATTGGGAAAGGTAGGCCAAACGGCCTTTACTCATCATTGGGAAAGGTAGGCCAAACGGTCTTTACTCATCTTTGGGAAAGGTAGGCCAAACGGCCTTTACTCATCATTGGGAAAGGTAGGCCAAACGGCCTTTACTCATCATTGGGAAAGGTAGGCCAAACGGCCTTTACTTATCATTGGGAAAGGTAGGCCAAGCGGCCTTTACTTATCATTGGGAAAGGTAGGCCAAACGACCTTTACTCATCATTGGGAAAGGTAGGCCAAACGGTCTTTACTTATCATTGGGAAAGGTAGGCCAAACGGCCTTTACTCATCATTGGGAAAGGTAGGCCAAACGGCCTTTACTCATCATTGGGAAAGGTAGGCCAAACGGTCTTTACTCATCATTGGGAAAGGTAAGCCAAACGGCCTTTACTCATCATTGGGAAAGGTAGGCCAAACGGTCTTTACTCATCATTGGGAAAGGTAGGCCAAACGGTCTTTACTCATCATTGGGAAAGGTAGGCCAAACGATCTTTACTCATCATTGGGAAAGGTAGGCCAAACGGTCTTTACTTATCATTGGGAAAGGTAGGCCAAACGGTCTTTACTCATCATTTGGAAAGGTAGGCCAAACGACCTTTACTCATCATTGGGAAAGGTAGGCCAAATGGTCTTTACTCATCATTGGGAAAAGTAGGCCAAATGGTCTTTACTCATCATTGGGAAAAGTAGGCCAAGCGGCCTTTACTTATCATTGGGAAAGGTAGGCCAAACGGACTTTACTCATCATTGGGAAAGGTAGGCCAAACGGTCTTTACTCATCATTGGGAAAGGTAGGCCAAACGGCCTTTACTCATCATTGGGAAAGGTAGGCCAAACGGCCTTTACTCATCATTGGGAAAGGTAGGCCAAACGGCCTTTACTCATCATTGGGAAAGGTAGGCCAAACGGCCTTTACTCATCATTGGGAAAGGTAGGCCAAACGGCCTTTACTCATCATTGGGAAAGGTAGGCCAAACGGCCTTTACTTATCATTGGGAAAGGTAGGCCAAGCGGCCTTTACTTATCATTGGGAAAGGTAGGCCAAACGACCTTTACTCATCATTGGGAAAGGTAGGCCAAACGGTCTTTACTCATCTTTGGGAAAGGTAGGCCAAACGGCCTTTACTTATCATTGGGAAAGGTAGGCCAAACGGCCTTTACTCATCATTGGGAAAGGTAGGCCAAACGGCCTTTACTTATCGTTGGGAAAGGTAGGCCAAGCGGCCTTTACTTATCATTGGGAAAGGTAGGCCAAACGACCTTTACTCATCATTGGGAAAGGTAGGCCAAACGGTCTTTACTTATCATTGGGAAAGGTAGGCCAAACGGCCTTTACTCATCATTGGGAAAGGTAGGCCAAACGACCTTTACTCATCATTGGGAAAGGTAGGCCAAACGGCCTTTACTCATCATTGGGAAAGGTAGGCCAAACGACCTTTACTCATCATTGGGAAAGGTAGGCCAAACGGCCTTTAATCATCATTGGGAAAGGTAGGCCAAACGGTCTTTACTCATCATTGGGAAAGGTAGGCCAAACGGCCTTTACTCATCATTGGGAAAGGTAGGCCAAACGGTCTTTACTCATCATTGGGAAAGGTAGGCCAAACGGTCTTTACTCATCATTGGGAAAGGTAGGCCAAACGATCTTTACTCATCATTGGGAAAGGTAGGCCAAACGGTCTTTACTTATCATTGGGAAAGGTAGGCCAAACGGTCTTTACTCATCATTTGGAAAGGTAGGCCAAACGACCTTTACTCATCATTGGGAAAGGTAGGCCAAATGGTCTTTACTCATCATTGGGAAAAGTAGGCCAAATGGTCTTTACTCATCATTGGGAAAAGTAGGCCAAGCGGCCTTTACTTATCATTGGGAAAGGTAGGCCAAACGGACTTTACTCATCATTGGGAAAGGTAGGCCAAACGGTCTTTACTCATCATTGGGAAAGGTAGGCCAAACGGCCTTTACTCATCATTGGGAAAGGTAGGCCAAACGGCCTTTACTCATCATTGGGAAAGGTAGGCCAAACGGCCTTTACTCATCATTGGGAAAGGTAGGCCAAACGGCCTTTACTCATCATTGGGAAAGGTAGGCCAAACGGCCTTTACTCATCATTGGGAAAGGTAGGCCAAACGGCCTTTACTTATCATTGGGAAAGGTAGGCCAAGCGGCCTTTACTTATCATTGGGAAAGGTAGGCCAAACGACCTTTACTCATCATTGGGAAAGGTAGGCCAAACGGTCTTTACTCATCTTTGGGAAAGGTAGGCCAAACGGCCTTTACTTATCATTGGGAAAGGTAGGCCAAACGGCCTTTACTCATCATTGGGAAAGGTAGGCCAAACGGCCTTTACTTATCGTTGGGAAAGGTAGGCCAAGCGGCCTTTACTTATCATTGGGAAAGGTAGGCCAAACGACCTTTACTCATCATTGGGAAAGGTAGGCCAAACGGTCTTTACTTATCATTGGGAAAGGTAGGCCAAACGGCCTTTACTCATCATTGGGAAAGGTAGGCCAAACGACCTTTACTCATCATTGGGAAAGGTAGGCCAAACGGCCTTTACTCATCATTGGGAAAGGTAGGCCAAACGACCTTTACTCATCATTGGGAAAGGTAGGCCAAACGGCCTTTAATCATCATTGGGAAAGGTAGGCCAAACGGTCTTTACTCATCATTGGGAAAGGTAGGCCAAACGGCCTTTACTTATCATTGGGAAAGGTAGGCCAAACGGCCTTTACTTATCATTGGGAAAGGTAGGCCAAACGGCCTTTACTCATCATTGGGAAAGGTAGGCCAAACGGCCTTTACTCATCATTGGGAAAGGTAGGCCAAAAGGCCTTTACTTATCATTGGGAAAGGTAGGCCAAGCGGCCTTTACTTATCATTGGGAAAGGTAGGCCAAAAGGCCTTTACTTATCATTGGGAAAGGTAGGCCAAAAGGCCTCTACTCATCATTGGGAAAGGTAGGCCAAACAGCCTTTACTCATCATTGGGAAAGTTAGGCCAAACGGTCTTTACTTATCATTGGGAAAGGTAGGCCAAACGGTCTTTACTTATCATTGGGAAAGGTAGGCCAAACGGCCTTTACTCATCATTGGGAAAGGTAGGCCAAACGGTCTTTACTCATCATTGGGAAAGGTAGGTCAAACGGCCTTTACTCATCATTGGGAAAGGTAGGCCAAATGGTCTTTACTTATCATTGGGAAAGGTAGGCCAAACGGCCTTTACTCATCATTGGGAAAGGTAGGCCAAACGGCCTTTACTCATCATTGGGAAAGGTAGGCCAAACGGTCTTTACTCATCTTTGGGAAAGGTAGGCCAAACGGCCTTTACTTATCATTGGGAAAGGTAGGCCAAACGGCCTTTACTCATCATTGGGAAAGGTAGGCCAAACGGCCTTTACTTATCATTGGGAAAGGTAGGCCAAACGGCCTTTACTAATCATTGGGAAAGGTAGGCCAAACGGCCTTTACTCATCATTGGGAAAGGTAGGCCAAACGGCCTTTACTTATCATTGGGAAAGGTAGGCCAAACGGCCTTTACTCATCATTGGGAAAGGTAGGCCAAACGGCCTTTACTCATCATTGGGAAAGGTAGGCCAAAAGGCCTTTACTTATCATTGGGAAAGGTAGGCCAAGCGGCCTTTACTTATC
The DNA here is from genome assembly GCF_016432855.1 of Salvelinus namaycush. Taxonomy (NCBI): domain Eukaryota; kingdom Metazoa; phylum Chordata; class Actinopteri; order Salmoniformes; family Salmonidae; genus Salvelinus; species Salvelinus namaycush. The sequence continues at coordinate 114,092 of NW_024060341.1, forward strand.
ATTGGGAAAGGTAGGCCAAAAGGCCTTTACTTATCATTGGGAAAGGTAGGCCAAAAGGCCTCTACTCATCATTGGGAAAGGTAGGCCAAACAGCCTTTACTCATCATTGGGAAAGTTAGGCCTAACGGTCTTTACTTATCATTGGGAAAGGTAGGCCAAACGGTCTTTACTTATCATTGGGAAAGGTAGGCCAAACGGCCTTTACTCATCATTGGGAAAGGTAGGCCAAACGGTCTTTACTCATCATTGGGAAAGGTAGGTCAAACGGCCTTTACTCATCATTGGGAAAGGTAGGCCAAATGGTCTTTACTTATCATTGGGAAAGGTAGGCCAAACGGCCTTTACTCATCATTGGGAAAGGTAGGCCAAACGGTCTTTACTCATCTTTGGGAAAGGTAGGCCAAACGGCCTTTACTCATCATTGGGAAAGGTAGGCCAAACGGCCTTTACTCATCATTGGAAAGGTAGGCCAAACGGCCTTTACTTATCATTGGGAAAGGTAGGCCAAGCGGCCTTTACTTATCATTGGGAAAGGTAGGCCAAACGACCTTTACTCATCATTGGGAAAGGTAGGCCAAACGGTCTTTACTTATCATTGGGAAAGGTAGGCCAAACGGCCTTTACTCATCATTGGGAAAGGTAGGCCAAACGGCCTTTACTCATCATTGGGAAAGGTAGGCCAAACGGTCTTTACTCATCATTGGGAAAGGTAAGCCAAACGGCCTTTACTCATCATTGGGAAAGGTAGGCCAAACGGTCTTTACTCATCATTGGGAAAGGTAGGCCAAACGGTCTTTACTCATCATTGGGAAAGGTAGGCCAAACGATCTTTACTCATCATTGGGAAAGGTAGGCCAAACGGTCTTTACTTATCATTGGGAAAGGTAGGCCAAACGGTCTTTAACTCATCATTTGGAAAGGTAGGCCAAACGACCTTTACTCATCATTGGGAAAGGTAGGCCAAATGGTCTTTACTCATCATTGGGAAAAGTAGGCCAAATGGTCTTTACTCATCATTGGGAAAAGTAGGCCAAGCGGCCTTTACTTATCATTGGGAAAGGTAGGCCAAACGGACTTTACTCATCATTGGGAAAGGTAGGCCAAACGGTCTTTACTCATCATTGGGAAAGGTAGGCCAAACGGCCTTTACTCATCATTGGGAAAGGTAGGCCAAACGGCTTATCATGGGAAAGGTAGGCCAAACGGCCTTTACTCATCATTGGGAAAGGTAGGCCAAACGGCCTTTACTCATCATTGGGAAAGGTAGGCCAAACGGCCTTTACTCATCATTGGGAAAGGTAGGCCAAACGGCCTTTACTTATCATTGGGAAAGGTAGGCCAAGCGGCCTTTACTTATCATTGGGAAAGGTAGGCCAAACGACCTTTACTCATCATTGGGAAAGGTAGGCCAAACGGTCTTTACTCATCTTTGGGAAAGGTAGGCCAAACGGCCTTTAACTTATCATTGGGAAAGGTAGGCCAAACGGCCTTTACTCATCATTGGGAAAGGTAGGGCCAAACGGCCTTTACTTATCGTTGGGAAAGGTAGGCCAAGCGGCCTTTACTTATCATTGGGAAAGGTAGGCCAAACGACCTTTACTCATCATTGGGAAAGGTAGGCCAAACGGTCTTTACTTATCATTGGGAAAGGTAGGCCAAACGGCCTTTACTCATCATTGGGAAAGGTAGGCCAAACGACCTTTACTCATCATTGGGAAAGGTAGGGCCAAACGGCCTTTACTCATCATTGGGAAAGGTAGGCCAAACGACCTTTACTCATCATTGGGAAAGGTAGGCCAAACGGCCTTTAATCATCATTGGGAAAGGTAGGCCAAACGGTCTTTGCTCATCATTGGGAAAGGTAGGCCAAAACGGCCTTTACTTATCATTGGGAAAGGTAGGCCAAACGGCCTTTACTTATCATTGGGAAAGGTAGGCCAAACGGCCTTTACTCATCATTGGGAAAGGTAGGCCAAACGGCCTTTACTCATCATTGGGAAAGGTAGGCCAAAAGGCCTTTACTTATTTACTTATCATTGGGAAAGGTAGGCCAAAAGGCCTCTACTCATCAGTGGGAAAGGTAGGCCAAACAGCCTTTACTCATCATTGGGAAAGTTAGGCCAAACCGGTCTTTACTTATTCATGGGAAAAGGTAGGCCAAACCGGTCTTTACTTATCATTGGGAAAGGTAGGCGCAAACGGCCTTTACTCATCAGTGGGAAAGGTAGGCCAAACGGTCTTTACTCATCATTGGGAAAGGTAGGTCAAGAAGGCCTTGACTCATCATTGGGAAAGGTAGGCCAAATGGTCTTTACCTTATCGAATTGGGAAAGGTAGGCCAAACGGCCTTTAACTCATCATTGGGGAAAGGTAGGCGCAAACGGCCTTTACTCATCATTGGGAAAGGTAGGCCAAACGGCTTTACTCATCTTTGGGAAAGGTAGGCCAAACGGCCTTTACTTATCATTGGGAAAGGTAGGCCAAACGGCCTTCTCATCATTGGGAAAGGTAGGCCAAACGGCCTTTACTTATCATTGGGAAAGGTAGGCCAAACGGCCTTTACTTATCATTGGGAAAGGTAGGCCAAACGGCCTTTACTAATCATTGGGAAAGGTAGGCCAAACGGCCTTTACTCATCATTGGGAAAGGTAGGCCAAACGGCCTTTACTCATCATTGGGAAAGGTAGGCCAAACGGCCTTTACTCATCATTGGGAAAGGTAGGCCAAACGGCCTTTACTTATCATTGGGAAAGGTAGGCCAAGCGGCCTTTACTTATCATTGGGAAAGGTAGGCCAAACGACCTTTACTCATCATTGGGAAAGGTAGGCCAAACGGTCTTTACTCATCTTTGGGAAAGGTAGGCCAAACGGCCTTTACTTATCATTGGGAAAGGTAGGCCAAACGGCCTTTACTCATCATTGGGAAAGGTAGGCCAAAAGGCCTTTACTTATCATTGGGAAAGGTAGGCCAAAAGGCCTCTACTCATCATTGGGAAAGGTAGGCCAAACGGCCTTTACTCATCATTGGGAAAGGTAGGCCAAACGGCCTTTACTCATCATTGGGAAAGGTAGGCCAAACGGCCTTTACTCATCATTGGGAAAGGTAGGCCAAACGGCCTTTACTTATCATTGGGAAAGGTAGGCCAAGCGGCCTTTAACTTATCATTGGAAAGGTAGGCCAAACGACCTTTACTCATCATTGGGAAAGGTAGCCAAACGGTCTTTACTCATCTTTTGGAAAGGTAGGCCAAACGGCCTTTACTTATCATTGGGAAAGGTAGGCCAAACGGCCTTTACTCATCATTGGGAAAGGTAGGCCAAAGGCCTTTACTTATCATTGGGAAAGGTAGGCCAAAAGGCCTCTACTCAATCATTGGGAAAGGTAGGCCAAACAGCCTTTACTCATCATTGGGAAAGTTAGGCCAAACGGTCTTTACTTATCACTGGGAAAGGTAGGCCAAACAGCCTTTACTCATCATTGGGAAAGTTAGGCCAAACGGCCTTTACTAATCATTGGGAAAGGTAGGCCAAACGGCCTTTACTCATCATTGGAAAGGTAGGCCAAACGGCCTTTACTTATCATTGGGAAAGGTAGGCCAAACGGCCTTTACTCATCATTGGGAAAGGTAGGCCAAACGGCCTTTTACTTATCATTGGAAAGGTAGGCCAAGCGGCCTTTACTTATCATTGGGAAAGGTAGGCCAAACGACCTTTACTCATCATTGGAAAGGTAGGCCAAACGGTCTTTACTCATCTTTGGGAAAGGTAGGCCAAACGGCCTTTACTTATCATTGGGAAAGTAGGCCAAACGGCCTTTACTTATCATTGGGAAAGGTAGGCCAAACGGCCTTTACTTATCATTGGGAAAGGTAGGCCAAAAGGCCTCTACTCATCATTGGGAAAGGTAGGCCAAACAGCCTTTACTCATCATTGGGAAAGTTAGGCCAAACGGTCTTTACTATCATTGGGAAGGTAGGCCAAACGGTCTTTACTTATCATTGGGAAAGGTAGGCCAAACGGCCTTTACTCATCATTGGGAAAGGTAGGCCAAACGGCCTTTACTCATCATTGGGAAAGGTAGGCTCAAACGGTCCTTTACTCATCATTGGGAAAGGTAGGCCAAACTGGCCTTTACTCATCATTGGGAAAGGTAGGCCAAACGGTCTTTACTCATCATTGGGAAAGGTAGGCCAAACGGCCTTTACTCATCATTGGGAAAGGTAGGCCAAACGGTCTTTACTCATCATTTGGGAAAGGTAGGCCAAACGGTCTTTACTCATCATTGGGAAAGGTAGGCCAAACGGTCCTTTACTTATCATTGGGAAAGGTAGGCCAAACGGTCTTTACTCATCATTTGGAAAGGTAGGCCAAACGACCTTTACTCATCATTGGGAAAGGTAAGGCCAAACGGTCTTTACTTATCATTGGGAAAGGTAGGCCAAACGGCCTTTACTCATCATTGGGAAAGGTAGGCCAAACGGCCTTTACTCATCATTGGGAAAGGTAGGCCAAACGGTCTTTACTCATCATTGGGAAAGGTAAGCCAAACGGCCTTTACTCATCATTGGGAAAGGTAGGCCAAACGGTCTTTACTCATCATTGGGAAAGGTAGGCCAAACGGTCTTTACTCATCATTGGGAAAGGTAGGCCAAACGGTCTTTACTCATCATTGGGAAAGGTAGGCCAAACGGTCTTTACTCATCATTGGGAAAGGTAGGCCAAACGGTCTTTACTCATCATTGGGAAAGGTAGGCCAAACGACCTTACTCATCATTGGGAAAGGTAGCCTTTACTCATCATTGGAAAGGTAGGCCAAACGACCTTTACTCATCATTGGGAAAGGTAGGCCAAACGGTCTTTACTTATCATTGGGAAAGGTAGGCCAAACGGCCTTTACTCATCATTGGGAAAGGTAGGCCAAACGGCCTTTACTCATCATTGGGAAAGGTAGGCCAAACGGTCTTTACTCATCATTGGGAAAGGTAATCCAAACGGCCTTTACTCATCATTGGGAAAGGTAGGCCAAACGGTCTTTACTCATCATTGGGAAAGGTAGGCCAAACGGTCTTTACTCATCATTGGGAAAGGTAGGCCAAACGACTTTTACTCATCATTGGGAAAGGTAGGCCAAACGGCCTTTACTCATCATTGGGAAAGGTAGGCCAAACGGCCTTTACTCATCATTGGGAAAGGTAGGCCAAACGACCTTTACTCATCATTGGGAAAGGTAGGCCAAACGGCCTTTACTCATCATTGGGAAAGGTAGGCCAAACGGCCTTTACTCATCATTGGGAAAGGTAGGCCAAACGGTCTTTACTTATCATTGGGAAAGGTAGGCCAAGCGGCCTTTACTTATCATTGGGAAAGGTAGGCCAAACGACCTTTACTCATCATTGGGAAAGGTAGGCCAAACGGTCTTTACTTATCATTGGGAAAGGTAGGCCAAACGGCCTTTACTCATCATTGGGAAAGGTAGGCCAAACGACCTTTACTCATCATTGGGAAAGGTAGGCCAAACGGCCTTTACTCATCATTGGGAAAGGTAGGCCAAACGACCTTTACTCATCATTGGGAAAGGTAGGCCAAACGGCCTTTACTTATCATTGGGAAAGGTAGGCCAAGCGGCCTTTACTTATCATTGGGAAAGGTAGGCCAAACGACCTTTACTCATCATTGGGAAAGGTAGGCCAAACGGTCTTTACTTATCATTGGGAAAGGTAGGCCAAACGGCCTTTACTCATCATTGGGAAAGGTAGGCCAAATGACCTTTACTCATCATTGGGAAAGGTAGGCCAAACGGCCTTTACTCATCATTGGGAAAGGTAGGCCAAACGGCCTTTACTCATCATTGGGAAAGGTAGGCCAAACGGCCTTTACTTATCATTGGGAAAGGTAGGCCAAGCGGCCTTTACTTATCATTGGGAAAGGTAGGCCAAACGACCTTTACTCATCATTGGGAAAGGTAGGCCAAACGGTCTTTACTTATCATTGGGAAAGGTAGGCCAAACGGCCTTTACTCATCATTGGGAAAGGTAGGCCAAACGGCCTTTACTCATCATTGGGAAAGGTAGGCCAAACGGTCTTTACTCATCATTGGGAAAGGTAAGCCAAACGGCCTTTACTCATCATTGGGAAAGGTAGGCCAAACGGTCTTTACTCATCATTGGGAAAGGTAGGCCAAACGGTCTTTACTCATCATTGGGAAAGGTAGGCCAAACGGTCTTTACTCATCATTGGGAAAGGTAGGCCAAACGGTCTTTACTTATCATTGGGAAAGGTAGGCCAAACGGTCTTTACTCATCATTGGGAAAGGTAGGCCAAACGGTCTTTACTCATCATTGGGAAAGGTAGGCCAAATGGTCTTTACTCATCATTGGGAAAAGTAGGCCAAATGGTCTTTACTCATCATTGGGAAAAGTAGGCCAAGCGGCCTTTACTTATCATTGGGAAAGGTAGGCCAAACGGACTTTACTCATCATTGGGAAAGGTAGGCCAAACGGTCTTTACTTATCATTGGGAAAGGTAGGCCAAACGGCCTTTACTCATCATTGGGAAAGGTAGGCCAAACGGCCTTTACTCATCATTGGGAAAGGTAGGCCAAACGGCCTTTACTTATCATTGGGAAAGGTAGGCCAAACGACCTTTACTCATCATTGGGAAAGGTAGGCCAAACGACCTTTACTCATCATTGGGAAAGGTAGGCCAAACGGCCTTTACTCATCATTGGGAAAGGTAGGCCAAACGACCTTTACTCATCATTGGGAAAGGTAGGCCAAACGGCCTTTACTCATCATTGGGAAAGGTAGGCCAAACGGCCTTTACTCATCATTGGGAAAGGTAGGCCAAACGGCCTTTACTCATCATTGGGAAAGGTAGGCCAAACGGCCTTTACTTATCATTGGGAAAGGTAGGCCAAACGACCTTTACTCATCATTGGGAAAGGTAGGCCAAACGACCTTTACTCATCATTGGGAAAGGTAGGCCAAACGGCCTTTACTCATCATTGGGAAAGGTAGGCCAAACGACCTTTACTCATCATTGGGAAAGGTAGGCCAAACGGCCTTTACTCATCATTGGGAAAGGTAGGCCAAACGGCCTTTACTCATCATTGGGAAAGGTAGGCCAAAAGGCCTTTACTTATCATTGGGAAAGGTAGGCCAAGCGGCCTTTACTTATCATTGGGAAAGGTAGGCCAAAAGGCCTTTACTTATCATTGGGAAAGGAAGGCCAAAAGGCCTCTACTCATCATTGGGAAAGGTAGGCCAAACGGTCTTTACTCATCATTGGGAAAGGTAGGCCAAACGGTCTTTACTTATCATTGGGAAAGGTAGGCCAAACGGCCTTTACTCATCATTGGGAAAGGTAGGCCAAACGACCTTTACTCATCATTGGGAAAGGTAGGCCAAATGGTCTTTACTCATCATTGGGAAAAGTAGGCCAAATGGTCTTTACTCATCATTGGGAAAAGTAGGCCAAGCGGCCTTTACTTATCATTGGGAAAGGTAGGCCAAACGGTCTTTACTTATCATTGGGAAAGGTAGGCCAAACGGCCTTTACTCATCATTGGGAAAGGTAGGCCAAACGGTCTTTACTCATCATTGGGAAAGGTAGGTCAAACGGCCTTTACTCATCATTGGGAAAGGTAGGCCAAATGGTCTTTACTTATCATTGGGAAAGGTAGGCCAAACGGCCTTTACTCATCATTGGGAAAGGTAGGCCAAACGGCCTTTACTCATCATTGGGAAAGGTAGGCCAAACGGTCTTTACTCATCTTTGGGAAAGGTAGGCCAAACGGCCTTTACTTATCATTGGGAAAGGTAGGCCAAACGGCCTTTACTTATCATTGGGAAAGGTAGGCCAAGCGGCCTTTACTTATCATTGGGAAAGGTAGGCCAAACGGTCTTTACTTATCATTGGGAAAGGTAGGCCAAACGGCCTTTACTCATCATTGGGAAAGGTAGGCCAAACGACCTTTACTCATCATTGGGAAAGGTAGGCCAAACGGCCTTTACTCATCATTGGGAAAGGTAGGCCAAACGACCTTTACTCATCATTGGGAAAGGTAGGCCAAACGACCTTTAATCATCATTGGGAAAGGTAGGCCAAACGGCCTTTACTTATCATTGGGAAAGGTAGGCCAAACGGCCTTTACTCATCATTGGGAAAGGTAGGCCAAACGGCCTTTACTCATCATTGGGAAAGGTAGGCCAAACGACCTTTACTCATCATTGGGAAAGGTAGGCCAAAAGGCCTTTACTCATCATTGGGAAAGGTAGGCCAAACGGTCTTTACTCATCATTGGGAAAGGTAGGTCAAACGGCCTTTACTCATCATTGGGAAAGGTAGGCCAAACGGTCTTTACTCATCATTGGGAAAGGTAGGCCAAACGGCCTTTACTCATCATTGGGAAAGGTAGGCCAAACGGCCTTTACTCATCATTGGGAAAGGTAGGCCAAACGGTCTTTACTCATCTTTGGGAAAGGTAGGCCAAACGGTCTTTACTCATCATTGGGAAAGTTAGGTCAAACGGCCTTTACTCATCATTGGGAAAGGTAGGCCAAATGGTCTTTACTTATCATTGGGAAAGGTAGGCCAAACGGCCTTTACTCATCATTGGGAAAGGTAGGCCAAACGACCTTTACTCATCATTGGGAAAGGTAGGCCAAACGGCCTTTACTCATCATTGGGAAAGGTAGGCCAAACGACCTTTACTCATCATTGGGAAAGGTAGGCCAAACGGCCTTTAATCATCATTGGGAAAGGTAGGCCAAACGGCCTTTACTCATCATTGGGAAAGGTAGGCCAAACGGCCTTTACTCATCATTGGGAAAGGTAGGCCAAACGGCCTTTACTCATCTTTGGGAAAGGTAGGCCAAACGGCCTTTACTCATCATTGGGAAAGGTAGGCCAAAAGGCCTTTACTTATCATTGGGAAAGGTAAGCCAAGCGGCCTTTACTTATCATTGGGAAAGGTAGGCCAAAAGGCCTTTACTTATCATTGGGAAAGGTAGGCCAAAAGGCCTCTACTCATCATTGGGAAAGGTAGGCCAAACGGCCTTTACTCATCATTGGGAAAGGTAGGCCAAACGGTCTTTACTCATCTTTGGGAAAGGTAGGCCAAACGACCTTTACTTATCATTGGGAAAGGTAGGCCAAACGGCCTTTACTCATCATTGGGAAAGGTAGGCCAAACGGCCTTTACTTATCATTGGGAAAGGTAGGCCAAGCGGCCTTTACTTATCATTGGGAAAGGTAGGCCAAACGACCTTTACTCATCATTGGGAAAGGTAGGCCAAACGGTCTTTACTTATCATTGGGAAAGGTAGGCCAAACGGCCTTTACTCATCATTGGGAAAGGTAGGCCAAACGGCCTTTACTCATCATTGGGAAAGGTAGGCCAAACGACCTTTACTCATCATTGGGAAAGGTAGGCCAAACGGCCTTTACTCATCATTGGGAAAGGTAGGCCAAACGACCTTTACTCATCATTGGGAAAGGTAGGCCAAACGGCCTTTAATCATCATTGGGAAAGGTATGCCAAACGGCCTTTACTTATCATTGGGAAAGGTAGGCCAAACGGCCTTTACTTATCATTGGGAAAGGTAGGCCAAGCGGCCTTTACTTATCATTGGGAAAGGTAGGCCAAAAGGCCTTTACTTATCATTGGGAAAGGTAGGCCAAAAGGCCTCTACTCATCATTGGGAAAGGTAGGCCAAACGGCCTTTACTCATCATTGGGAAAGTTAGGCCAAACGGTCTTTACTTATCATTGGGAAAGGTAGGCCAAACGGTCTTTACTTATCATTGGGAAAGGTAGGCCAAACGGCCTTTACTCATCATTGGGAAAGGTAGGCCAAACGGTCTTTACTCATCATTGGGAAAGGTAGGTCAAACGGCCTTTACTCATCATTGGGAAAGGTAGGCCAAATGGTCTTTACTTATCATTGGGAAAGGTAGGCCAAACGGCCTTTACTCATCATTGGGAAAGGTAGGCCAAACGGCCTTTACTCATCATTGGGAAAGGTAGGCCAAACGGTCTTTACTCATCTTTGGGAAAGGTAGGCCAAACGGCCTTTACTTATCATTGGGAAAGGTAGGCCAAACGGCCTTTACTTATCATTGGGAAAGGTAGGCCAAACGGCCTTTACTTATCATTGGGAAAGGTAGGCCAAACGGCCTTTACTTATCATTGGGAAAGGTAGGCCAAACGGCCTTTACTTATCATTGGGAAAGGTAGGCCAAACGGCCTTTACTTATCATTGGGAAAGGTAGACAAAGCGGCCTTTACTTATCATTGGGAAAGGTAGGCCAAACGACCTTTACTCATCATTGGGAAAGGTAGGCCAAACGGTCTTTACTCATCATTGGGAAAGGTAGGCCAAACGGCCTTTACTCATCATTGGGAAAGGTAGGCCAAACGGCCTTTACTCATCATTGGGAAAGGTAGGCCAAACGGCCTTTACTCATCATTGGGAAAGGTAGGCCAAACGGTCTTTACTCATCATTGGGAAAGGTAGGCCAAACGGTCTTTACTCATCATTGGGAAAGGTAGGCCAAACGGTCTTTACTCATCATTGGGAAAGGTAGGCCAAACGGTCTTTACTTATCATTGGGAAAGGTAGGCCAAACGGTCTTTACTCATCATTTGGAAAGGTAGGCCAAACGACCTTTACTCATCATTGGGAAAGGTAGGCCAAATGGTCTTTACTCATCATTGGGAAAAGTAGGCCAAATGGTCTTTACTCATCATTGGGAAAAGTAGGCCAAGCGGCCTTTACTTATCATTGGGAAAGGTAGGCCAAACGGACTTTACTCATCATTGGGAAAGGTAGGCCAAACGGCCTTTACTCATCATTGGGAAAGGTAGGCCAAACGGCCTTTACTCATCATTGGGAAAGGTAGGCCAAACGGCCTTTACTCATCATTGGGAAAGGTAGGCCAAACGGCCTTTACTCATCATTGGGAAAGGTAGGCCAAGCGGCCTTTACTCATCATTGGGAAAGGTAGGATGTGTTCTGGACACATCCTTTCTGTGCTCCAGCAATTTAAGAACAGATGCCTCCTTCCATCAGCCGTATGCACCTTGTTCAGTATCTGTCACTTTACAGTACTGTAGTTCATGATCTGGTTCTACTTACTTTATGACATTCCTCCTCGTTCTTATAGGCTGGAGCAGGCTTAGTCTCAAAATAAGACCGGTTTAAAATAGTTTTAGCCTGTTAAAGCAGGGTTTCCCAAACCTTTCTTTTTCAAGGTGAAGGGGGAGGTTCGGACAGAGCTAAAGGACGTCCATTTTTTTAGCACTGATCACAGACGTGGTCAAGTGTAAATATGACTTCTTACATGAGCCTGACAGTGCATCTCACGAAAGACTGAACACTATCTCAGGCTAACATAGTTTGGAAAGCAATTGGCTATTGCTTCAAAGAGAAGACAATGAAAAGACTAATCTGTCTTTTAGTTATCAAAATTCTCAACTTAATTGAGCGAACAGTATTTTTGCCATTGGTGAGTGTGCATATTCACTTTCTTTATTCCTGGGTCAGTGCCGCTTTAAAGCATATTGAAAAAGATTCTGCTAATCTCTATAGTCATATAAAGTGTAGTAGAATTGCATGATAAAAAATATTTTAACAAGGGGGGGAAAAAATCCTGTAAAGAGAAACATATCTGACATAGCCTAGCCTAGGCTTAGTCCACCACACGCTGCATTGAACAGACGTTATTTTGCGAACAGTGATTGAGTTATCCTGTTAGGCGGGCTGTCCCGATATCGGTACACCTCTGACAACATCCAGCTCAAGTGCAGGGCGCGAAATTCAAAATCTATTTTTTTTAAATATTTAACTTTCACACATTAACAAGTCCAATACAGCATTTGAAAGATAAACATCTTGTCAATCCAGCCAACATGTCCGATTTTTTAAATGTTTTACAGAGAAAACACCACATATATTTATGTTAGCTCACCACCAAATAAAAAAGAGGACAGACATTTTTCACAGCACAAGTAGGATGAAGTAGCATGCACAAGCCAACCTAACTAACCTAAAACCAACCTAAATAACCTAGAAAAAACTACATCAGATGACAGTCCTATAACATGTTACACAATAAATCTATGTTTTGTTCAAAAAAATTGCATATTTTAGCTATAAATCAGTTTTACATTACTGCTACCATCAAAGCTACAGTCAGAAATCGCACGGGAGTAGCCAGAGAAAATACAGACACCAACGTCAACTACTAATTACACATCAGAAAACATTTCAGAGAAATATATGGTGGATAGCTAATGAAAGACAAAGATCTTGTGAATAAAGCCAATATTTCAGATTTTTAAAATGTTTTACAGCGAAAACACCACATATATTTATGTTAGCTCACCACCAAATACAAAAGACAGACAGACATTTTTCACAGCAACGGTAGCATGCAAGTAGCATGCACAAAGCTAACCAAACTAACCTAGAACCAACCTAAATAACCTAGAAAAAACTCCCTCAGATGACAGTCCTATAACATGTTACACAATAAATCTATGTTTTGTTCGAAGAATTTGCATATTTTAGCTATAAATCAGTTTTACATTACTTTAATTTTGGGAATCCTGTAGAAAGGAGATCGCGTCTCTTCCCTCCACGACCTCCGGGAAACCTTGAAGTCTCAAATTCGAGTGCCTTTGGAAATGTTCATAATAATCAAATTTCTCCTCGAGTTTAGCGATGGGAGTCTTCCAACTTCTTGTATTTTTGGTCCACTTCCTCACGGACGTCCAGGATGGCAGCCTGGTGGTCAGCATGGTCTTTTTCTAACTTTGTCACTCGTCCATTTGTGACTTTATGGTCTTCGTGGAGTTTATCGACCAGTACATCAATTTTGCTGAGGGGTTCAGAAAGTGTCTCTTGGATTTATTTTTGTTATACCCTTGTCCATCTCCATTCTGAACCATGCTGGTGCTTCTTCCCGAGCTAGCATCCGCCGAGGCCGATGAAGGGCTGTCAGAGAGGGGCATTTTTCCATGCCTCGTCTGAGGCTTTGACATATTTGGCATATTTTGTTTTGGCGATACAATAAATGTTTTAACTTCCAACGCACTATTAACGAACAGTTTAACAATGTCAAAATGCCTTAAAACTGTTTGAAAGTTCGAGGACACTACGCAGATGCGTCTTGTTAGATCTTCGCCATTGGCGGAAGTCTCTCTCATATCATCATTCTTAACAGTCATCGTCCAACAAGTCTTCTACTGTTGTTCTTCTCCATTTCATGCACAACACATTGGAGGGACACTTCACATATGTAGTGGGTGTACTTTCCATGTTACAGTATTTCCTTTATAACATTTATAATGACTACATAACTAACAACACAACATTAGTGTTCTTTAGATCACCTCTGACCATTCCCCACGTTTTATGTTAGATATATTATTCCAGTAGTTGCTTCTGAACGTGTTAGAATTTCGTCGGGAAAAAGTATTCTTGAAACAAAGCAAAAGGGCGTCAGTTGTTAACCTCCACCAGTTCCCTCCTCCCCCCTCTGCGGGTGAGAGGGGGCGGCAGCGTAGCCTAGTGGTTAGAGCGTTGGACTAGTAACCGAAAGGTTGCAAGATCGAATCCCCGAGCTGACAAGGTACAAATCTGTCGTTCTGCCCCTGAACAAGGCAGTTAACCTACTGTTCCTAGGCCGTCAATGAAACGAAGAATTTGTTCTTAACTGACTTGCCTAGTTAAATAAAGGTTAAAAAAAGAAGGGATCTTGTTGAAGTCATTCATTGCAAACCTGATCTGACCTATTTGGATCCTCACAGGACAGTCTGTAATCCCGACATATTTCAAGCTGACTACCATTGTCCGTGTTCCCAAGAACTCCAAGGTAACCTGTCTGTAGCACTCACATCTGTGCTTTGAAAGTCTGGTCATGACCACATCAACACAATCATCCCAGACACCCTGTACCCACTCCAATTTGCATATCTCCCCAACAGATCCACAGATGAAGCAATCTCAATTAAGAGGGGAAATAACTATGTGAGAATGCTGTTCATAGACTACAGCCCAGCGTTCAACACCATAGTCCGCTCCAAGCTCAGGACCTTGGGACTGAAGACCTCCTTCTGCAACTGGATGCTGGACTTTCTGACGGGCCGGCCCCAGGTGGTGAGGATAGGCAAGAACACCTCTGCCACACTGACCTTCAACACGGGAGGCCCTCAGGGATGCGTGCTTAGTCCCCTCTTGTACTCCCTGTTCACCCATGACTGTGTGGCCACACACGACTCCAACACCATCATCAAGTTTGCTGACGACACAAAGGCGATGAGAGGTCAGAGACTTGGCATTGTGGTGCGAGGACAACCTCTCCCTCAATGTCAGTAAGACCAAGGAGCTGATCGTGGACTATAGGAGCAAGAGGGGAGAGCACGTTCCCATCCATATCAACAGGGCTGTTAAAGGGTCTTGCTCTGACCCTACCCACAATCACTAGACTGTATACAAACCATATGCACACACACACACTACATTCACACTCCCACACAAAACCCACACACACACAAACCGACACAACCCAAACACACATGCGTACACATTACACACTCTCACAAACAAACACACACCTTGACACTCATTTGCTGCTGCTGCTCTGTTCTTTATTTTGCTCTTATTATTATCTATCCTGATGCCTAGTCACTTTACCCTGCCTTGTACATATCTACCTCAAATACCTCGTACCCCTGCACACTGATCTGGAACTGGAACTCCTTGTATATAGCTTTATTCTTGGGTATTTTATTACACTGTTACAATATATACAGTACCAGTCAAAAGTTTGGACACACCTACTCATTCCAGGGTTTCTTTATTTTATTTTTTACAATTTTCTACATTGTAGAACATCAAAAGTATGAAATACCACATAAGGAATCCTGTAGTAACCAAAAAAATCTAAATATATTTTATATTTGAGATTCTTCAAAGTAGCCACCCTTTGCCTTGATGACAGCTTTGCACACTCTTGGCATTCTCTCAATCAGCTTCATGAGGTACTCACCTGGAATGCATTTCAATTAACAGGTGTGCCTTGTTCAAAGTTAATTTGTGGAATTTATTTCCTTAGTGCGTTTGAGCCAATCACTTGTTTTGTGACAAGGTAGGGGTGGTATACAGAAGATAGCCCTATTTGGTAAAATACCAAGTCCATATTATGGCAAGAACAGCTCAAATAAGCAAAGAGAAACGAAAGTCTAATATTATTTTAAGACATGAAGTTCAGTCAATCAGGAAAATTTCAAAAACTTTGAAAGTTTCTTCAAGTGCAGTCACAAAATCCATCAAGCGCTAGACCCAGAGTTACCTCTGCTCTAAAGTTCAAGTAACAGACACATCTCAACATCAACTGTTCAGAGGAGACAGCGTGAATTAGGCCTTCATGGTCAAATTTCTGCAAAGAAACCACTACTAAAGTACACCAATAAGAAGAAGAGACTTGCTTGGGCCAAGAAACACGAGCAATGGACATTAGACCGCTGGAAATCTGTCCTTTTGGAAAAGCAATCCAGATGAAGCTGGTCGAGAGAATGCCGAGTGTGTGCAAAGTTGTCAACAAGGTAAAGGGTGGCTAAATATAAATAAAATATATATTGATATGTTTAACATTTTTTTTGGGTACTACATGATTCCATATGTGTTATTTCATAGTTTTGAGTTCTTCACTATTATTTTACAATGTAGAAAATAGTCAAAATAAAGAAAAACCTTTGAATGAGTAGGTGTGTCCAAACTTTTGATCGGTACTGTATGTATACATATATTCTATAGTTTTGTACTCTGCATCGTTGGGGTGGTCTCGTAAGCAAGCATTTCACAGTGAAGAGTTGATTTGAGAGGGAAAGACAAAGCGCGAGGGAGTCCAAATGTATTCTGACCTAGTCTTTAGTATGAAACCATTTTTATTGAGACGAGTACAAAACATTAAAGGAACACTTGTCTCCATGTCTCGTCCGTACCTGGTAGGAGTACTCGGGTGGGGGTCCCGCAAAGTTCATCCCAATGGCTGAGGGAGGACGGTCATTCTTTTCCAGAGAATCTACCAATTTTCCTTCCTGAGGAAATTGCAAGAAATTTCCGAGCTTCCCATTCAAACCGAAAGTGCTATTTAGAAGCATATGTTTTATTTAACCAGGTAAGTTGACTGAGAACACATTCTCATTTACAGCAATGACCTGGGGAATAGTTACAGGGGAGAGGGGAGTGAATGAGCCAATAGTAAGCTTGGGATGATTAGATGACCGTGATGGTATGAGGGCCAGATCGGGAATTTAGCCAGGACACCAGGGTTAACACCCCTACTCTAACAATAAGTGCCATGGGATCTTTAGTGACCACAGAGAGTCAGGACACATGTTTAACGTCCCACCCGAAAGACAGCACCTGTCCCCAATCACTGCCCTGGGATATTATTTTAGACCAGAGGAAAGAGTGACTCCTACTGGCCCTCCAACACCACTTCCAGCAGCAACTGGTCTCCAATCTAGGGACTGACCATTACCAACCCTGCTTAGCTTCAGAAGCAAGCCAGCTGTGGGATGCAGGGTGTTAAGCAGCAAATAAAATCCAACATGATTATACCACTCTACATGGAGAAATACACTAATGGGTTCTTGTATTTGTTGCATATTAACCAACTCAAAGCCACCACACTATTTCATTAATGTAGCCTAGTTTTAACAGGTCTATGAGCCACTGTTGGCCGACGGGTCAAATGAGGTTATTACAGTAGCCTACCCTTCACTGAAAGATGCATTTCGGTCCTTTCCTCTCCCCTTGCACCTGGCTATCAAGGGAATTTGGGAAGGTTGTGGCTGTTTAAACTTCGGTTATTGTGATGATTTTGTCAGAGGAAACAAATCTGAATCTCCTATAATGTAACAGTTACGCTGTAGCGGAGATTCAGCCCACTGGATAGCGCCGCAGTTGATCAATTGCACGTGAATCTAAACCCGCAGTTTATCATGTGCCATTCTAAGGTAGGCTATATTTACATCAAATCTTCTCAATCCTACCTATTGCATCTGTTCTCCAGCAATAAAGTAAATGATCAAGTTAATATTCATTTAGTCACAGCATCAACTAAACGTGAGCCTACACAAACGTGGACTACAGAATCAAATTAAATAAACTTGTCAAGACCCTGCCATTCTTCTCCGTTATTACTTCTATTCAAGACAAAATACCCCCAGTTCTCGCATTATTTTACAGACTTGGTCAGAAAGGGTAACTGATTCTCGAGACCCAGACAAACAAATGTAGAATAACATTCAATACACAAACTTAGGCTACATAAAATAACCTGGAAGGCCTACCCTGTAGCAAACAAAATAATTTGCATAGGCCATAACGGTTTAACTTGCTTCAAAACACGCTGAATTTATTTATTTATTTCACCTTTATTTAACCAGGTAGGCTAGTTGAGAACAAGTTCTCATTTACAACTGCGACCTGGCCAAGAGAAAGCATAGCAGTGTGAACAGACAACAACACAGAGTTACACATGGAGTAAACAATAAACAAGTCAATAACACAGTAGGGGGAAAAAATGAGTCTATATACATTGTGTGCAAAAGGCATGAGGAGGTAGGCAATAAATAGGCCATAGGAGCGAATAATTACAATTTAGCAGATTAACACTGGAGTGATAAATCATCAGATGATCATGTGCAAGTAGAGATACTGGTGTGCAAAAGAGCAGAAAAGTAAATAAATAAAAACAGTAAGGGGATGAGGTAGGTAAATTGGGTGGGCTGTTTACAGATGGACTATGTACAGCTGCAGCGATCGGTTAGCTGCTCAGATAGCAGATGTTTAAAGTTGGTGAGGGAAATAAAAGTCTCCAGTTTCAGCGATTTTTGCAATTCGTTCCAGTCACAGGCAGCAGAGAACTGGAAGGAAAGGCGGCCAAATGAGGTGTTGGCTTTTGGGATGATCAGTGAGTGCGTGCTACGGGTGGGTGTTGTTATCGTGACCAGTGAACTGAGATAAGGCGGAGCTTTACCTAGCATGGACTTATAGATGACCTGGAGCCAGCGGGTCTGGCGACGAATATGTAGCGAGGGCCAGCCGACTAAAGCATACAGGTCGCAGTGGTGGGTGGTATAAGGTGTTTTAGTAACAAAACGGATGGCACTATAATAAACTGTATCTAGTTTGCTGAGTAGAGTATTGGAAGCTATTTTGTAGATGACATTGCCGAAGTCGAGGATCGGTAGGATAGTCAGTTTTACTAGGGTAAGTTTGGCGGCGTGAGTGAAGGAGGCTTTGTTGCGAAATAGAAAGCCGATTCTTGATTTGATTTTGGATTGGAGATGTTTAATATGAGTCTGGAAGGAGAGTTTACAGTCTAGCCAGACACCTAGGTATTTATAGATGTCCACATATTCTAGGTCTGAACCGTCCAGGGTGGTGATGCTAGTCGGGCGGGCGGGTGCAGGCAGCGAACGGTTGAAAAGCATGCATTTGGTTTTACTAGCATTTAAGAGCAGTTGGAGGCCACGGAAGGTGTGGTGTATGGCATTGAAGCTCGTTTGGAGGTTAGATAGCACAGTGTCCAAGGAAGGGCCAGAAGTATACAGAATGGTGTCATCTGCGTAGAGGTGGATCAGGGAATCGCCCGCAGCAAGAGCAACATCATTGATATATACAGAGAAAAGAGTCAGCCTGAGAATTGAACCCTGTGGTACCCCCAAAGAGACTGCCAGAGGACCAGACAACATGCCCTCCGATTTGACACACTGAGCTCTGTCTGCAAAGTAGTTGGTGAACCAGGCAAGGCAGTCATCAGAAAAACCGAGGCTACCGAGTCTGCCGATAAGAATATGGTGATTGACAGTCGAAAGCCTTGGCCAGGTCGATGAAGACGGCTGCACAGTACTGTCTTTTATCGATGGCGGTTATATCGTTTAGTACCTTGAGCGTGGCTGAGGTGCACCCGTGACCGGCTCGGAAACCAGATTGCACAGTGGAGAAGGTACGGTGGAATTCGAGATGGTCAGTGATCTGTTAATTGACTTGGCTTTCGAAGACCTTAGATAGGCAGGGCAGGATGGATATAGGTCTGTAACAGTTTGGGTCCAGGGTGTCTCCCCCTTTGAAGAGGGGGATGACCGCGGCAGCTTTCCAATCCTTGGGGATCTCAGACGATATGAAAGAGATGTGAAACAGGCTGGTAATAGGGGTTGCGACAATGGCGGCGGATAGTTTCAGAAATAGAGGGTCTAGATTGTCAAGCCCAGCTGATTTGTATGGGTCCAGGTTTTGCAGCTCTTTCAGAACATTTGCTATCTGGATTTGGTTGGCATAAATGAGTAAAGCAGTGCCACAGAAATGTTTGAATTACAGCAGATACCTACCGGTAGCTCAAACGTTGGAGCCAATTTTGTTGCTGTATTAACTGCATTTAAAGGTTGCGTGTACGTGCTTTTTGAATTCATGGTGACTAAGTGCGGTTTGCTACGACGCACACCCTGAGCGTTCATCATGCGGCTAGAGAAGGCCTGTATGAACAGACTTCCTCAAGCTTCTCATAGAAATTTACCGGTTCCTTCCAATGGTTTATCCCATGTAAATCGGAGTGGGTGGGAAATCCTGGTCAAACTGTTCCTGCCCTCAAACCCTAGGTTAGCGGCGCTACAAGCAACTCTGGGAGAGCCTGGACCTGATAGCAACCTGCCAGCTAAGACAGGTGAGCTTATTTAAACCTGAAAGTTTGGATTGGCACTGGGATATGAAGACACTGCAAAAACGATGGGCTAATGATACGAGAGCTGGTTTTACATGTAAGCATTCACTAATAGGAAACCAAGTCAGTTACGAGAGAAGACACCCAGCAGAGTCATTTAAATGCAAGTTGACAACCGTGATATTAGTTAGCACTGACACCATTAACCCCAATTCTAGCAGCCTCATATGTACCAACCCTAAACACTCAGTTCCAAAACCATCAAGTTTAAATGAACTAGAACCCATTCCACATCATGTGATGCTACTAGCATAATTTGACCAAATGTAGCTTAAGGCAAATGGTGATTTAAGCACAGGGGTCAAAGTAAACATATTGCTGATGCCAAAGCATGGTTATAATGCAAAATAAATGTTGCCATAACCACAGTTACTCATGTCAGGTCATAGACCTCAACTCCAAGTAGGAACCGTCAAAACAATACTGAGGACACAAGTATTACAGTTAACGTTTAATTGAGCCAAAACAAGAAAATGCAGTTACACACACAACCTGGACTAGAATACCCATGAACTCTTGCATGGACCCCGAGCACCATGTCCCACATCAGATATCCATGTTTGTGGTCAACGGGGGCTGAGATGCAGAAGTCAACAGTTGCTCAATGGCATGGTCAGACTGGCCGGTCGCAGCTTCAGAGGTAGCGTCGTCAGACGGGCCAGTGGCAGCTTCAGAGGTAGCGTCGTCAGACGGGCCAGTGGCAGCTTCAGAGGTAGCGTCGTCAGACGGGCCAGTGGCAGCTTCAGAGGTAGCGTCGTCAGACGGGCCAGTGGCAGCTTCAGAGGTAGCGTCGTCAGACGGGCCAGTGGCAGCTTCAGAGGTAGCGTCGTCAGACGGGCCAGTGGCAGCTTCAGAGGTAGCGTCGTCAGACGGGCCAGTGGCAGCTTCAGAGGTAGCGTCGTCAGACGGGCCAGTGGCAGCTTAAGAGGTAGCGTCGTCAGACGGGCCAGTGGCAGCTTCAGAGGTAGCGTCGTCAGACGGGCCAGTGGCAGCTTCAGAGGTAGCGTCGTCAGACGGGCCAGTGGCAGCTTCAGAGGTAGCGTCGTCAGACGGGCCAGTGGCAGCTTCAGAGGTAGCGTCGTCAGACGGGCCAGTGGCAGCTTCAGAGGTAGCGTCGTCAGACGGGCCAGTGGCAGCTTCAGAGGTAGCGTCGTCAGACGGGCCAGTGGCAGCTTCAGAGGTAGCGTCGTCAGACGGGCCAGTGGCAGCTTCAGAGGTAGCGTCGTCAGAGGACAGGGCATCATTTGCCGGAGAGCTACCATGGTTTGGAGAAGCTTGGGATTCTACTTCATTAGTCTCAAAATACTCTAGAGAGAAAACAAAAAGGAACAGTTGAGTATTCTACAGCAACACAGCTGTTCTACATGGTCTAGGCCAAATTGCCATTCGAATGTTGAGCAACATGAACCCAACACAGATTTAAAAGTATATGTTTCAGGCCGTACCTTCTCTGTCTTGTTTAGCGTCAGACCCTATGGATCGGAGCAAGGCCAGGGCATGCACAATGGAGACGTCATTTGATGACAGCTCTGAAAAACGTAGGTTAAGGTACACAAGCAAAATGACCAAATCAAAGGGTTTGACAACATTATTTAGACAACTGAGTTACTCTATGGTGTTGAATGAGTGTCAAACACAGCAGCACCATAGACACAGTACAAAGCTAGAAGGGTTGTGGAAAGAAACACTTACCTCCAAGTCTCCTCTGCAGAGAGACTTGCTCTTGCTTCTGGGACTTTCCAACAGGGTAACAAGAAACTGAGGAGAATGTGTTGACAGAAGTTGAGTTGACACAAAATAGCTACATATATTAATAATAGCAGATGACCAATGCGGAACAAACAGTCAAATTTTAATCTCCAACTGATAAAGTTGAGCATATTTCCCAAACAAATCCATTCAATCCAAATAAAACATTAGTGAACCAACCTTTCGCAACCCCCACAGTCAACACAAAGAGCAGCAATTCTCTCACACCTCCCATGATCATGAAAATAGTCTGTGTTATCAACAGGTAGTGTCTCCACATGGCCTGTATGAGGCTTATATAGGCCACTAATGACCGTTTCCCTGACAAACATGACTTAACGATCAATTAACATGCTTGATTGAGGTGTTACATTCAGATAGAAATAGACCATGTAGAAAATATGTTGATTCTGGTGGGCAGGAAATCTTTTCTACTCCATATATTGCATTTATATCTGTAATGTTTAACCCTAATGGTCTCAGATCAGCAGTAGAAAGAAGTAGGCCTAATTATTTTAGGTGTAATATTCAAAGATATTAGGGGGAAATAAACACTGTACCCAAATCCACTTTTTACAATGCTCCTGGGAAATGGGTAGGCCTCCACCATATAGTCCTTCACAGTTTTACAGCTGTGTTATATTCCTTTATTTACATAGATCACATACATAAATATATATGTTAGCTGTAGGTAGCTTTGGGATAAAATTCCCGTATTGTATTGTTACTAACATAAATCATAATATATCATATTTTCCTCATTTGCTCTGTAGGAGGTTCGTCATATGAAGGACATTCAAGTGGATGTGACCCCTAACCTGCAATAGGGGCTCAGTGGGGTGACAGACATCCTGTAACGGATCTCCAAGCTAGTGTCTGAGGACCTGGAGGAGGCTGTGTCTACAGCTGTGGTTCAGGACAAGCATGGTAACCTACCCTAACCTCACTGTATGAAGGATTTCATTGTTATGGATAGTCATCTCCAATCTGTTCAAATATCACTGTTGTTGATAACACACATTACCAAAATTATTCACACTTGTCTTCCTATTTCCACATAATCTGTCATGGTTCCCCACCCCAACAGGGCATAAAACCAACCTCTCTTTATTGCTACTGCTAATACACCCAAATCCAACAGCTTTCGAGTATCTTATTGCTTTTCTTCTAACCCTGAATGGCAACTTTTTATCCTAGTACACAAGCATGTCACTTTATCCATCCACACCCACTCTACTGCCGCATGTCCACTGCGGCTGAGACTTGCACCCTCTCGTTACAGGTATAGCAGGTAACCAACCCCACCCGGGTCTTACCCCCTAGGTGCCCGCCTGCTCGGGCTTACCTTCTGGGACTCACCCTATTCTTATAGTACTAGCAGGAACCAACCTACTTGGGATTTACCCCTTAGGAGTTACCCTCTACAGGTATCAACCTGTTCGGGTTTACCTTCCGGGACTTACCAAATACCGCAAAGCTATGACTGGTCGTAATACAATGAGACTACTGAATAAGCTCAGGCTTTCTAGGTCCGTACCCTATAATTGGTTCAGCCTACGACTCTCATCTCCCCAAGATGTCAGAATTAGTGATAACAGGTGTAGGAACTGTGCCTACCTTGTTTCTGTTTCACTGATTCAGAATCTCTAGTTCGACTGCAAATCGTGGTGAACCCTGCTTGCAGTGCCAACTGTTAGGTTCTAATTCTCAGAGTAAAAACTCGACGGACACTATGAAAGCTTCTCAATAGGGGGTGCTGTTTTCACTTTGTAAAACATTCGTTCCCAAATTAAACTGCCTCGTACTCAATTCTTGCTCGTACAATATGCATATTATTATTACTATTGGATAGAAAACACTCTCTAGTTTCTAAAACCGTTTGAATTATATTTTTGAGTAAAATAGAACTCGAGTTGGAGCAATCTTCCTGTCAGCAAGTGAGAAATCTGAAATCAGGCAATCTGTTCCAGGGTCGGTTTATTAATTTGCATGTATTCTATTGGTCGACATGCACTGCATACGCCTTCCCCTGGATGTCAGCAAGCAATGAGAATTGGAATGGAGTTGCTAGGCAGATCTGAGGCTATATAAATGGGCATGGAACCGGGGGTCCAGCCTTTTCAACATTTGCCATGACGCAAGACAGACCTCAGGATTGCGTTCTGGAAAGCTGCCGTTATAGGCCTTAGATATATCCGGCTCTGATTTTATTCGATATAGGTGTTAAAAACATCATAATGTAGTTATTTTAAACCGAGTTATATCAGTTTATATCAGTATATTGCGATTTTCGGTATTTTATTTGTGCTGCGTTATGGTGAGTTGGGCACGTCTTCGCCACATGGCTAATGTTTGCTGCTAATTCCAAAGTTGAAGACGACAATCTACAACCGAGCAACGATTCCTCTGGACAAAGGACAACTTGCCCAAGATTCTGATGGGAGCTCATCAAAAAGTAAGAAGTATTTATGATGTTAATTCGTTGTTCTGTTGAAAAATGTAAATCTACTATTCCGCCATTAATTTCGGTGCGGTCTCGCTTTAACGCACGCTGTATGTCGTAGTAACGTTAATTTAAAAAATCTAACACAGCGGTTGCATTAAGAACTAATGTATCTTTCATTTGCTGTCCAACCTGTATTTTTTAGTCAAGTTTATGATTAGTTACTGATTAGATTAGGTGCCTCTCCCAAGATTTCTCCCGGCATTTTGTTTGCATTTTGGCTACTATTCATATTGTATAACCACGATTTGTGCCGCTAAATATGCACATTTTCGAACAAACTCTATATGTATTGTGTAATATGATGTTATAGGACTGTCATCTTAAGACGTTTGAGAAGGTTAGTGAAAAAATTAATATCTTTTGCTGGTTTATTCGTTATCGCTATTGTTGGCTTGAATCAATGCTGTTGTGTGGTTGGCTATTGTAGTAAGCTAATATAATGCTATATTGTGTTTTCGCTGTAAAACACTTAAAAAATCTGAAATATTGGCTGGATTCACAAGATCTTTGTCTTTCATTTGCTGTACGCTGTGTATTTTTCATAAATGTTTTATGATGAGTATTTAGGTAATTCACGTTGGTCTCTGTAGTTATTCTAGTTGCTTTGGTGAGAGTTGTGATGGTGGCTGCAATGTAAAACTATGATTTATACCTGAAATATGCACATTTTTCTAACAAAACATATGCTATACAATAAATATGTTATCAGACTGTCATCTGATGAAGTTGTTTCTTGGTTAGTGACTATTTATATCTTTATTTGGTCGAAATTGTGATAGCTACCTATGCAGGAAAAAAATGGTGGGAAAAAAAAGTTGTGTCTTTTGCTATCGTGGTTAGCTAATAGAAATACATATTGTGTCTTCCCTGTAAAACATTTTAAAAATCAGAAATGATGGCTGGATTCACAAGATGTGTATCTTTCATCTGGTGTCTTGGACTTGTGATTTAATGATATTTAGATGCTAGTATTTACTTGTGATGCTATGCTAGGCTATGCTAGTCAGCTTTTTTACTGATGGGGGTGCTCCCGGATCCGGGATTGTGATGAAGTAGAAGTTAAACCAAGTTTATTCTTCCCAGAGGGTCAAGACAGCTGCATTAGACAAAAAACATATTCACACAAGCACTGATATTTAATCCTTTCTCCTATGTTGAGTCTCCTCCTACACCTCTAAACAGCCAATGCATCTCTGTTGCTAGACAGAACCTTTGTGATATCTGTTCTTCCTCACTTCATCTGACCTGACCGCTACCCCAAAGTGCTCACTCCTCCCCAACTCAAGGCTGTCATGGTGATTGGTACCAGACTGTGTCTCTTCTCATCCCAGAGGATCCCACCCATAGGATGCCTGATGGCTAACAATAACATATCCTGACATAATGTAAACGTTATACATTAAGCGCTCTCCCTCAGTGACATGAATTAGTATATTTCATATTCTCAGAACCCAACAGTAGGTTTTAAGGTGTGGCTGCATGTTTGTCGTGGACGCATTGTCACTCTTGATGTTCTTTTTCCAGATTGCAAGTGAAACACCTTTAGATGTAAGTGCCAGTTGGTAACTTTCTCACACTTGCTTGTTTAAGGTATGGATGCAACACCCCAGTATGTCTGCAGGGGCTGGTCACTGAGATTTACCATGTTTCACATGCTACTAGACTAACCTTCCAAGTAAATATGTTACAAGTCTGAACTGGCCGTCCTTGTCTTTCCTCAACTAATTGAAACCTCAGGGACAGACATGCTAAACGACTTTGATGTCAGAGCTCCCATCAGCCCTCTACACCTCGCTGTGAGTAAAGCCTACCTGCTCCTGTAGTGGTCTCCATATTACAAATGCCACCCTATTCCCTATTTAATACACTACTTTTGACCAGATCCTTATAGGCCCTGATCAAAAGTAGTTCACTAAATAGGGAATAGGGTGCTATCTGGGATGCAGGCATGGTGTTGATTTTCCACAGGAAGTTGACTGTCCAGACAGACTCACACACCAAATTCCTATCTATTCCTGATTAGTGTAAAATACATGCATATTCTACACAGTGATGATGAGGATGATTTCCTTATTTTGCCATTTGAGTTAATTAACCTCAGAGGAGAAGTAGAGTGTTTGTTTCTCAATCCCACGCTTGGCAGGGACCTCCGATGTTGATGCTGGGCGGGAGCAAAAATGGGCTCCCGATTGAAAGACACTGGTCTACTTTAGGTCAAAAGGCCCCTCAGGCCCCTCAGGCGTGACGTCCGCTGAAGGCCCATTCTGCTAACCGCGGCCTGCTAGCTGCCTAGAGCTACTTGGAACCCTGCTACTCCACGACTGGTCTATCGACGTCACCGCACGAAGAGGCAAAAACAGACGTCCCCCAAAGGCCCTTCTGCTAACTTGCTAGCCCCGGTCTGCTAACTACTAGCTTGCTAGCCCCGGTCTGCTAACTGCTAGCTTGCTAGCCCCGGTCTGCTAACTGCTAGCTTGCTAGCCCCGGTCTGCTAACTGCTAGCTTGTTGGCCCCGACCTACTATCTGCTTGCTTGATAGCACCGGCCTGCTAACTGTCTGAATCGCCGTGTCCCCAGCCAGGACAACCACTCACTGGACCCATATGTTCACTTGGCTACGCATGCCTCTTTCTAATATCAATATGCCTCATCCATTACTGTCCTGGTTAGTGATTACTGTCTTATTTCCCTGTAGAGCCTCTAGCCCTGCTCAATATGCCTTAACCAACCATGTTGTTCCACCTCCCACATATGCGATGGCATCACCTGGTTTAAACGTCTCTAGAGACTATATCTCTCTCATCATTACTCAATGCCTAGGTTTACCTCCAATGTACTCACATCCTACCTTACCTTTGTCTGTACACTATGCCTTGAATCTATGCTATCGTGCCCAGAAACCTGCTCCTTTTACTCTCTGTTCCGAACGTGCTAGACGACCAGTTCGTATAGCCTTTAGCCGTACCCTTATCCTACGTCTCCTCTGTTCCTCTGGTGATGTAGAGGTTAATCCAGGTCCTGCAGTGCCTAGTTCCACTCCCACTCCCCAGGTGCTCTCATTTGTTGACTTCTGTAACCGTATAAGCCTTGGTTTCATGCATGTTAACATTAGAAGCCTACTCCCTAAGTTTGTTTTACTCACTACTTTAGCACACTCTGCCAACCCGGATGTCTTAGCCGTGTCTGAATCCTGGCTTAGGAAAACCACCAAAAACCCTGACAAAAAAAACCTGACAAAAGTTCTGGGACACTGTAAAGTCCATGGAGAATAAGAGCACCTCCTCCCAGCTGCCCACTGCTCTGAGGCTAGGAAACACTGTTACCACCGATAAATCCACTATAATTGAGAATTTCAATAAGCATTTCTCTACGGCTGGCCATGCTTTCCACCTGGCTACCCCTACCCCGGTCAACTGCCCGGCACCCTCCACAGCAACCCACCAAAGCCCCCACCATTTCTCCTTCACCCAAATCCAGATAGCTGATGTTCTGAAAGAGCTGCAAAATCTGGACCCCTACAAATCAGCCGGGCTAGACAATCTGGATCCTCTCTTTCTAAAATGATGTGCCGAAATTGTTGCAACCCCTATTACTAGCCTGTTCAACCTCTCTTTCGTATCGTCTGAGATTCCCAAAGATTGGAAAGCTGCCGCGGTCATCCCCCTCTTCAAAGGGGGTGACACTCTAGACCCAAACTGCTACAGACCTATATCTATCCTACCCTGTCTTTCTAAGGTCTTTGAAAGCCAAGTTAACAAACAGATTACCGACCATTTCGAATCCCACCGTACCTTCTCCGCTATGCAATCTAGTTTCAGAGCTGGTCATGGGTGCACCTCAGTGCACCTCTGCCACGACATCATAACCGCCATCGATAAGAGACATTACTGTGCAGCCGTATTCATCGACCTAGCCAAGGCTTTCAACTCTGTCAATCACCACATTCTTATTGGCAGACTCGACAGCCTTGGTTTCTCAAATGATTGCCTCGCCTGGTTTACCAACTACTTCTCTGATAGAGTTCAGTGTGTCAAATCGGAGGGCCTGTTGTCCGGACCTCTGGCAGTCTCTATGGGGGTGCCACAGGGTTCAATTCTCGAGCCGACTCTCTTCTCTGTATACGTCAATGATGTCGCTCTTGCTGCTGGTGATTCTCTGATACACCTCTACGCAGACGACAACATTCTGTATACTTCTGGCTCCTCTTTGGACATTGTGTTAACTAACCTCAAGACGAGCTTCAATGCCATACAACTCTCCTTCCGTGGCCCCCAACTGCTCTTAAATGAAAGTAAAACTAAATGCATGCTATTCAATCGATCACTGCCCGCACCTGCCCGCCTGTCCAGCATCACTACTCTGGACGGCTCTGACTTAGAATACGTGGACAACTACAAATACCTAGGTGTCTGGTTAGACTGTAAACTCTCCATCCAGACTCACATTAAGCATCTCCAATCCAAAATTAAATCTAGAATCGGCTTCCTATATCGCAACAAAGCATCCTTTACTCATGCTGCCAAACGTACCCTTGTAAAACTGACTATCCTACCAATCCTCGACTTCGGCGATGTCATCTATAAAATAGCCTCCAACACTCTACTCAACAAATTGGATGCAGTCTATCACAGTGCCATCCGTTTTGTCAATAAAGCCCCATACACTACCCACCACTGCGACCTGTATGCTCTCGTTGGTTGGCCCTCGCTTCATACTCGTCGCCAAACCCACTGGCTACAGGTTATCTACAAGTCTCTGCTAGGTAAAGCCCCGCCTTATCTCAGTTCACTGGTCACCATAGCAGCACCCACTCGTAGCATGCGCAGGTATATCTCACTGGTCACCCGCAAAGCCAATTCCTACTTTGGTCGCCTTTCCTTCCAGTTCTCTGCTGCCAATGACTGGAACGAACTGCAAAAATCACTGAAGCTGGAGACTCATATCTCCCTCACTAGCTTTAAGCACCAGCTGTCAGAGCAGCTCACAGATCACTGCACCTGTACATAGCCCATCTGTAAACAGCCCATCTATCTACCTCATTCCCATACTGTATTTATTTATTTATCTTGCTCCTTTGCACCCCAGTATCTCTACTTGCACATTCATCTTCTGCACATCTACCATTCCAGTGTTTAATTGCTATATTGTAATTACTTCGCCACCATGGCCTATTTCCTTAACTCCCTTATCTTACCTAATTTGCACTCACTGTATATAGACTTTTTTTCTTTCTTTTTTACTGTATTATTGACTGTATGTTTTGTTTATTCCATGTGTAACTCTGTGTTGTTGTATGTGTCAAATTGCTATGCTTTATCTTGGCCAGGTCGCAGTTGCAAATGAGAACTTGTTAAATAAAGGTGAAAAAAAATTATGTTCAGGCGTACCACTGGTCTCCTATAGAACATTGATTATATTAAGAGTGTATCTATTCAGGTGTACCACTGGACTTTGCTTGAGACTGTGTTTGTGTTTCTATTCAGGCATACCACGGCCACCACCATGCTATGGAGGTCCTGGTTCAGTCTCTGCTGGATCTAGACGTGAGGGACAGCCAGGGGCGCACCCTCTGGACCTGTCTGCCTTTAAAGGCCATGTGGAGTGTGTTGACGTCCTCATCAACCAGGGAGCCTCCATCCTGGTTAAAGACTTCTGAAGAGGGGGTCCATGAAGAGGACCCACATCCACGCTGCAGGTACACATAGGATATCACATAGATTCTGTAATTAAAACGTTTTCCTGACCAAGATAACCATTTGTTTGGTCATGTTGCTAGGACGACAATATCCACTCTAGGGATGTTACATGGTATAGTGAAAATGCCCACTAGACACTGATCTAAGAACATTTGTCATGTTCTCCACTAATGATTGATGATCTAGGGAGGGTAAGCTGATCCTAGATCAGGGCACAGGGGAGACTTCTATCCAGAGCCAGGTACACAGCTAGCAGGTGACAGGCGTCGATGGCCTCAGGCCCAGAATTATTTATCTGCTGTGTTATCATGAGGATGTCATCTACCAACACCATTGTTCTACAAATATGTCTGTTCATGTGAAGGTTATAGTCATCCAGCTCATATCCTCTCCGTTTATCCTCCTCTAGCTACCAACGGTCAATCATATCACATTCTTATATCTTCGCCATTTAACCTGCTCTAGCTATTGAATGTCAATCTCACGTTCCTATATCCTCTTTGTTTATCTTCCTCTAGCTACCAACGGTCATTCGGAGTGTTTGCGTCTGCTGATTGGAAATGGAAATGTAAATGTTGCCATCACCACAGTTACTCATGTCAGGTCATAGACCTCAACTCCAAGTAGGAACCGTCAAAACAATACTGAGGACACAAGTATTACAGTTAGCGTTTAATTGAGCCAAAACATGAAAATGCAGTTACACACACAACCTGGACTAGAATACCCATGAACTCTTGCATGGACTCCGAGCACCATGTCCCACATCAGATATCCATGATTGTGGTCAAAGGGGGCTCAGATGCAGAAGTGAACAGTTCCTCAATGGCATGGTCAGACTGGCCGGTAGCAGCTGCCGAGGTAGCGTCGTCAGACGGGCCAGTGGCAGCGTCGTCAGACGGGCCAGTGGCAGCGTCGTCAGACGGGCCAGTGGCAGCGTCGTCAGACGGGCCAGTGGCAGCGTCGTCAGACGGGCCAGTGGCAGCTTCAGAGGTAGCGTCGTCAGACGGGCCAGTGGCAGCGTCGTCAGACGGGCCAGTGGCAGCTTCAGAGGTAGCGTCGTCAGACGGGCCAGTGGCAGCTTCAGAGGTAGCGTCGTCAGACGGGCCAGTGGCAGCTTCAGAGGTAGCGTCGTCAGACGGGCCAGTGGCAGCTTCAGAGGTAGCGTCGTCAGACGGGCCAGTGGCAGCTTCAGAGGTAGCGTCGTCAGACGGGCCAGTGGCAGCTTCAGAGGTAGCGTCGTCAGACGGGCCAGTGGCAGCTTCAGAGGTAGCGTCGTCAGACGGGCCAGTGGCAGCTTCAGAGGTAGCGTCGTCAGACGGGCCAGTGGCAGCTTCAGAGGTAGCGTCGTCAGACGGGCCAGTGGCAGCGTCGTCAGACGGGCCAGTGGCAGCTTCAGAGGTAGCGTCGTCAGACGGGCCAGTGGCAGCTTCAGAGGTAGCGTCGTCAGACGGGCCAGTGGCAGCTTCAGAGGTAGCGTCGTCAGACGGGCCAGTGGCAGCTTCAGAGGTAGCGTCGTCAGACGGGCCAGTGGCAGCTTCAGAGGTAGCGTCGTCAGACGGGCCAGTGGCAGCTTCAGAGGTAGCGTCGTCAGACGGGCCAGTGGCAGCTTCAGAGGTAGCGTCGTCAGACGGGCCAGTGGCAGCTTCAGAGGTAGCGTCGTCAGACGGGCCAGTGGCAGCTTCAGAGGTAGCGTCGTCAGAGGACAGGGCATCATTTGCCGGAGAGCTACCATGGTTTGGAGAAGCTTGGGATTCTACTTCATTAGTCTCAAAATACTCTAGAGAGGAAACAAAAAGGAACAGTTGGGTATTCTACAGCAACACAGCTGTTCTACACAGTCTAGGCCAAATTGCCATTCGAATGTTGAGCAACATGAACCTAAAACAGATTTAAAAGTATATGTTTCAGGCCGTACCTTCTCTGTCTTGTTTAGCGTCAGACCCTATGGATCGGAGCAAGGCCAGGGCATGCACAATGGAGACGTCATTTGATGACAGCTCTGAAAAACGTAGGTTAAGGTACACAAGCAAAATGACCAAATCAAAGGGTTTGACAACATTATTTAGACAACTGAGTTACTCTATGGTGTTGAATGAGTGTCAAACACAGCAGCACCATAGACACAGTACAAAGCTAGAAGGGTTGTGGAAAGAAACACTTACCTCCAAGTCTCCTCTGCAGAGAGACTTGATCTTGCTTCTGGGACTTTCCAACAGGGTAACAAGAAACTGAGGAGAAAGTGTTGACAGAAGTTGAGTTGACACAAAATAGCTACATATATTATTAGTGGTGAAGAATACAAGATGACCAATGCAGAAGAAACAGAAAGTCAAATTTGAATCTCCAACTTATAAAGTTAGGCATATTTCCCAAACAAATCCATTCAACCCAAATTAGTGAACCAACCTTTGACAACCCCCACAGTCAACACAAAGAGCAGCAATTCTCTCACACCTCCCATGATCATGAAAATAGTCTGTGTTATCAACAGGTAATGTCTTCACATGGCCTGTATGAGGCTTATATAGGCCACTAATGACCTTTTACCTGACAAACATGACTTAACGATCAATTAACATGCTTGATTGAGGTGTTACATTCTGATAGAAATAGACCATGTAGAACGTATGTTGATTCTTTGGTGGGCAGGCAATCTTTTCTACTCCATATATTGCATTTATATCTGTAATGTTTAACCCTAATGGTCTCAGATCAGCAGTAAAAAGAAGTAGATCTAATTATTTTAGGTGTAATCTTCAAAGATATTAGGGGGAAATAAACACTGTACCCAAATCCACTTTTTACAATGCTCCTGGGAAATGGGTAGGCCTCCACCATATAGTCCTCACAGTTTTACAGCTGTGTTATATTCCTTTATTTACATAGATCACATACATAAATATATATGTTAGCTGTAGGTAGCTTTGGGATAAAATTCCCATATTGTATTGTTACTAACATAAGTCATAATATATCATATTTTCCTCATTTGCTCTGTAGGAGGTTCGTCATATGAAGGACATTCAAGTGGGTGTGACCCCTAAACTGTAGGAGGGGCTCAGTGGGGTGACAGACATCCTGTAAGGGATCTCCAGCTATTGTCTGAGGACCTGTAGGAGGCTGTGTCTACAGCTGTGGGGCAGGACAAGCATGGTATCCTAACCTCAATGTATGAAGGATTTTATTGTTAGGGATAGTAACCTCCAATCTTTTAAAATATGTCTCTGTGTCTCTCCACCAATCTCCCTTCTCTTCTCTTCTCTTCCCCTCCCCCAACCCACTTCAGTAGGTTCAGCCCAGGATAAGTGCACCATCCTGGCTGTGATCCCCAGTCCAGCTGCTCCATGTAACCTAGCTGGGAAGCAGGACCTCAGCGAATGTATGTGGTTGTTCCTTACTTTAACATAAAACTATCATAGATATTATGTACACCTAATTGTCTTCTCACATGTTCCCTTCGCCCTCCTCCTCAGACCGCTGCACCCTGACCTTTGACCCTTGCACGGCCAACGATCACCTGCTCCTCTCCCAGGAGAACGTACGAGGGCATCCCCAGGAAGGAAAAGGGGAAACGGTGTATGGTGGGAATGAACGATCTTCCCTAGAGCCTCCCGCTGGATGAGCGCCAGCTGAGCACCTGGCACAATGGGTGCCTGTGTAACCGATGTGAAATGGCTAGCTAGGTAGCGGTGGTGCGCGCTAGCAGCCTTTCAGTCGGTGACGTCACTTGCTCTGAAACGTTGAAGTAGTGGTTCCCCTTGCTCTGCAAGGGCCGAGGCTTTTGTGGAGCGATGGGTAACGATGCTTCGTGGGTGACTGTTGTTGATGTGTGCAGAGGGTCCCTGGTTCGCGCCCGGGTCGGGGCGAGGGGACGGACTAAAGTTATACTGTTACACCTGGAAGCGGTGGCTGGCCACTGTCAACACTCCCGCATTAGAATGCTGCTGGACTACGAGGCTGGAAAACTGACGAACTACCGAGACGGGCAGACACGGCTGCATGCCTCGCCTTCACTCAGGAGCTGTTCCCGACCTGTTGCCACGACGACAACACGAAAGGGGATGACGTGACCTAACCATCTCATATGGGACTATTCTCCGTAACCATATACTTAGATAGACATCGTATCATTGTATATTTTATTTATTTATTTTATTTCACCTTTATTTAACCAGGTAGGCAAATTGAGAACACGTTCTCATTTACAATTGCGACCTGGCCAAGATAAAGCAAAGCAGTTCGACACATACAACAACACATAGTTACACATGGAGTAAAACAAACATACAGTCAATAATACAGTGAAAAATAAGTCTATATACAATGTGAGCAAGTGAGGTGAGATAAGGGAGGTGAAGGCAAACAAAATATATATATAAATAAATAAAAATATAAAAAAGGCCATGGTGGCGAAGTAAATACAATATAGCAAGTAAAAAAAACACTGGAATGGTTGGTTTGCAGTGGAAGAAAGTGCAAAGTAGAGATAGAAATAATGGGGTGCAAAGGAGCAAAATAAATAAATAAATACAGTAGGTAAAGAGGTAGTTGTTTGGGCTAAATTATAGATGGGCTATGTACAGGTGCAGTAATCTATGAGCTGCTCTGACAGCTGGTGCTTAAAGCTAGTGAGGGAGATAAGTGTTTCCAGTTTCAGAGATTTTTGTAGTTCGTTCCAGTCATTGGCAGCAGAGAACTGGAAGGAGAGGCGGCCAAAGGAAGAATTGGTTTTGGGGGTGACCAGAGAGATATACCTGCTGGAGCGCGTGCTACAGGTGGGTGCTGCTATGGTGACCAGCGAGCTGAGATAAGGGGGGACTTTACCTAGCAGGGTCTTGTAGATGACCTGGAGCCAGTGGGTTTGGCGACGAGTATGAAGCGAGGGCCAGCCAACGAGAGTGTACAGGTCGCAGTGGTGGGTAGTATATGGGGCTTTGGTGACAAAACGGATGGCACTGTGATAGACTGCATCCAATTTATTGAGTAGGGTTTTGGAGGCTATTTTGTAAATGACATCACTGAAGTCGAGGATTGGTAGGATGGTCAGTTTTACAAGGGTATGTTTGGCAGCATGAGTGAAGGATGCTTTCTTGCGGAATAGGAAGCCAATTCTAGATTTAACTTTGGATTGGAGATGTTTGATGTGAGTCTGGAAGGAGAGTTTACAGTCTAACCAGACACCTAGGTATTTGTAGTTGTCCACATATTCTAAGTCAGAGCCGTCCAGAGTAGTGATGTTGGACAGGCGGGCAGGTGCAGGCAGCGATCGGTTGAAGAGCATGCATTTAGTTTTACTTGTATTTAAGAGCAGTTGGAGACCACGGAAGTAGAGTTGTATGGCATTGAAGCTCGCCTGGAGGGTTGTTAACACAGTGTCAAAAGAAGGGCCAGAAGTATACAGAATAGTGTCGTCTGCGTAGAGGTGGATCAGAGACTCACCAGCAGCAAGAGCGACATCATTGATGTATACAGAGAAAAGAGTCGGCTTGAGAATTGAACCCTGTGGTACCCCCATAGAGACTGCCAGAGGTCCGGACAACAGGCCTTCCAATTTGACACACTGAACTCTGTCTGCGAAGTAGTTGGTGAACCAGGCGAGACAGTCATTTGAGAAACCAAGGCTGTTGAGTCTGCCGATAAGAATACGGTGATTGACAGAGTCGAAAGCCTTGGCCAGGTCGATGAAGACGGCTGCACAGTACTGTCTTTTATCGATGGCGGTTATGATATCGTTTAGTACCTTGAGCGTGGCTGAGGTGCACCCATGACCAGCTCGGAAACTGGATTGCACAGCGGAGAAGGTACGGTGGGATTCGAAATGGTCAGTGATCTGTTTATTAACTTGGCTTTCGAAGACTTTAGAAAGGCAGGGCAGGATGGATATAGGTCTATAACAGTTTGGGTCTAGAGTGTCACCCCCTTTGAAGAGGGGGATGACCGCGGCAGCTTTCCAATCTTTAGGGATCTCGGACGATACGAAAGAGAGGTTGAACAGACTGGTAATAGGGGTTGCAACAATGGCGGCGGATAATTTTAGAAAGAGAGGGTCCAGATTGTCTAGCCCAGCTGATTTGTACGGGTCCAGTTTTTGCAGCTCTTTCAGAACATCTGCTACCTGGATTTGGGTGAAGGAGAAGCTGGGGAGGCTCGGGCAAGTAGCTGCAGGGTGTGCGGAGCTGTTGGCCGGAGTTGGGGTAGCCAGGAAGAAAACATGGCCAGCCGTAGAGAAATGCTTATTGAAATGTTCGATTATCATGGATTTATCATTGGTGACCGTGTTACCTAGCCTCAATGCAGTGGGCAGCTGGGAGGAGGTGCTCTTGTTCTCCATGGACTTTACAGTGTCCCAAAACTTTTTGGAGTTAGAGCTACACTGTGCAAATTTCTGGTTGAAAAATCTACCAGACACAGTCTGGTACCAATCAACATGACAGCCTTGAGTTGGGGAGGAGTGAGCACTTTGGGGTAGCGGTCAGGTCAGATGAAGTGAGGAAGAACAGATATCACAAAGGTTCTGTCTAGCAACAGAGATGCATTGGCTGTTCAGAGGTGTAGGAGTAGACTCAGCATAGGAGAAAGGATTAAATATCAGTGCTTGTGTGAATATGTTTTTTGTCTAATGCAGCTGTCTTGACCCTCTGGGAAGAATAAACTTGGTTTAAGCTTTCATAGTGTCCGTCGAGTTTTTACTCTGAGAATTAGAACCTAACAGTTGGCACTGCGAGCAGGGTTCACCACGATTTGCAGTCGAACTAGAGATTCTGAATCAGTGAAACAGAAACAAGGTAGGCACAGTTCCTACACCTGTTATCACTAATTCTGACATCTTGGGGAGATGAGAGTCGTACGCTGAACCAATTATAGGGTACGGACCTAGAAAGCCTGAGCTTATTCAGTAGTCCCATTGTAATTATGACCGGTCGTAGTCTTAGGGGGTAAGACCCGGGTGGGGTTGGTTACCTGCTAATACCTGTAACGAGTGGGTGAAAGTCTCAGCCGCAGTGGACATGCGGCAGTAGAGTGGGTGTGGATGGATAAAATGACATGCTTGTGTACTAGGATAAAAAGTTGCCATTCAGGGTTAGAAGAAAAGCATTAAGATACTCGAACGCTGTTGTATTTGGTTGTATTAGCAATAAAGAGAGCAATAAAGAGAGGTTGGTTTTATGCCCTGTTAAGGTGGGGAACCATGACAGATTATGTAGAAATAGGAAGACAAGTGTGAATAACAACAGTGACATTTGAACAGATTGGAGATGACTATCCATAACAATGAAATCCTTCATACAGTGAGGTTAGGGTAGGTTACCATGCTTGTCCTGAACCACAGCTGTAGACACAGCCTCCTCCAGGTCCTCAGACACTAGCTTGGAGATCCGTTACAGGATGTCTGTCACCCCACTGAGCCCCTATTGCAGGTTAGGGGTCACATCCACTTGAATGTCCTTCATATGACGAACCTCCTACAGAGCAAATGAGGAAAATATCATATATTATGATTTATGTTAGTAACAATACAATATGGGAATTTTATCCCAAAGCTACCTACAG
This sequence comes from Salvelinus namaycush, assembly GCF_016432855.1. NCBI lineage: Eukaryota > Metazoa > Chordata > Actinopteri > Salmoniformes > Salmonidae > Salvelinus > Salvelinus namaycush. The sequence continues at coordinate 151,393 of NW_024060341.1, forward strand.
CTAACATATATATTTATGTATGTGATCTATGTAAATAAAGGAATATAACACAGCTGTAAAACTGTGAAGGACTATATGGTGGAGGCCTACCCATTTCCCAGGAGCATTGTAAAAAGTGGATTTGGGTACAGTGTTTATTTCCCCCTAATATCTTTGAAGATTACACCTAAAATAATTAGGCCTACTTCTTTCTACTGCTGAGCTGAGACCATTAGGGTTAAACATTACAGATATAAATGCAATATATGGAGTAGAAAAGATTGCCTGCCCAACATACGTTCTACATGGTCTATTTCTATCTGACTGTAACACCTCAATCAAGCATGTTAATTGATCGTTAAGTCATGTTTGTCAGGTAAAAGGTCATTAGTGGCCTATATAAGCCTCATACAGGCCATGTGAAGACATTACCTGTTGATAACACAGACTATTTTCATGATCATGGGAGGTGTGAGAGAATTGCTGCTCTTTGTGGTGACTGTGGGGGTTGTGAAAGGTTGGTTCACTAATGTTTTATTTGGATTGAAGGGATTTGGTTGGGAAATAATCTCAACTTTATCAGTTGGAGATTAAAATTTGACTGTCTGTTTGTTCCGCATTGGTCGTCTGCTATTATTAATATATGTACCTATTTTGTGTCAACTCAACTTCTGTCAACACTTTCTCCTCAGTTTCTTGTTACCCTGTTGGAAAGTCCCAGAAGCAAGAGCAAGTCTCTCTGCAGAGGAGACTTGGAGGTAAGTGTTTCTTTCCACAACCCTTCTAGCTTTGTACTGTGTCTATGGTGCTGCTGTGTTTGACACTCATTCAACACCATAGAGTAACTCAGTTGTCTAAATAATGTTGTCAAACCCTTTGATTTGGTCATTTTGCTTGTGTACCTTAACCTACGTTTTTCAGAGCTGTCATCAAATGACGTCTCCATTGTGCATGCCCTGGCCTTGCTCCGATCCATAGGGTCTGACGCTAAACAAGACAGAGAAGGTACGGCCTGAAACATATACTTTTAAATCTGTGTTGGGTTCATGTTGCTCAACATTCGAATGGCAATTTGGCCTAGACCGTGTAGAACAGCTGTGTTGCTGTAGAATACCCAACTGTTCCTTTTTGTTTTCTCTCTAGAGTATTTTGAGACTAATGAAGTAGAATCCCAAGCTTCTCCAAACCATGGTAGCTCTCCGGCAAATGATGCCCTGTCCTCTGACGACGCTACCTCTGAAGCTGCCACTGGCCCGTCTGACGACGCTACCTCTGAAGCTGCCACTGGCCCGTCTGACGACGCTACCTCTGAAGCTGCCACTGGCCCGTCTGACGACGCTACCTCTGAAGCTGCCACTGGCCCGTCTGACGACGCTACCTCTGAAGCTGCCACTGGCCCGTCTGACGACGCTACCTCTGAAGCTGCCACTGGCCCGTCTGACGACGCTACCTCTGAAGCTGCCACTGGCCCGTCTGACGACGCTACCTCTTAAGCTGCCACTGGCCCGTCTGACGACGCTACCTCTGAAGCTGCCACTGGCCCGTCTGACGACGCTACCTCTGAAGCTGCCACTGGCCCGTCTGACGACGCTACCTCTGAAGCTGCCACTGGCCCGTCTGACGACGCTACCTCTGAAGCTGCCACTGGCCCGTCTGACGACGCTACCTCTGAAGCTGCCACTGGCCCGTCTGACGACGCTACCTCTGAAGCTGCCACTGGCCCGTCTGACGACGCTACCTCTGAAGCTGCCACTGGCCCGTCTGACGACGCTACCTCTGAAGCTGCGACCGGCCAGTCTGACCATGCCATTGAGCAACTGTTGACTTCTGCATCTCAGCCCCCGTTGACCACAAACATGGATATCTGATGTGGGACATGGTGCTCGGGGTCCATGCAAGAGTTCATGGGTATTCTAGTCCAGGTTGTGTGTGTAACTGCATTTTCTTGTTTTGGCTCAATTAAACGTTAACTGTAATACTTGTGTCCTCAGTATTGTTTTGACGGTTCCTACTTGGAGTTGAGGTCTATGACCTGACATGAGTAACTGTGGTTATGGCAACATTTATTTTGCATTATAACCATGCTTTGGCATCAGCAATATGTTTACTTTGACCCCTGTGCTTAAATCACCATTTGCCTTAAGCTACATTTGGTCAAATTATGCTAGTAGCATCACATGATGTGGAATGGGTTCTAGTTCATTTAAACTTGATGGTTTTGGAACTGAGTGTTTAGGGTTGGTACATATGAGGCTGCTAGAATTGGGGTTAATGGTGTCAGTGCTAACTAATATCACGGTTGTCAACTTGCATTTAAATGACTCTGCTGGGTGTCTTCTCTCGTAACTGACTTGGTTTCCTATTAGTGAATGCTTACATGTAAAACCAGCTCTCGTATCATTAGCCCATCGTTTTGGCAGTGTCTTCATATCCCAGTGCCAATCCAAACTTTCAGGTTTAAATAAGCTCACCTGTCTTAGCTGGCAGGTTGCTATCAGGTCCAGGCTCTCCCAGAGTTGCTTGTAGCGCCGCTAACCTAGGGTTTGAGGGCAGGAACAGTTTGCCCAGGATTTCCCACCCACTCCGATTTACATGGGATAAACCATTGGAAGGAACCGGTAAATTTCTATGAGAAGCTTGAGGAAGTCTGTTCATACAGGCCTTCTCTAGCCGCATGATGAACGCTCAGGGTGTGCGTCGTAGCAAACCGCACTTAGTCACCATGAATTCAAAAAGCACGTACACGCAACCTTTAAATGCAGTTAATACAGCAACAAAATTGGCTCCAACGTTTGAGCTACCGGTAGGTATCTGCTGTAATTCAAACATTTCTGTGGCACTGCTTTACTCATTTATGCCAACCAAATCCAGATAGCAAATGTTCTGAAAGAGCTGCAAAACCTGGACCCATACAAATCAGCTGGGCTTGACAATCTAGACCCTCTATTTCTGAAACTATCCGCCGCCATTGTCGCAACCCCTATTACCAGCCTGTTTCACATCTCTTTCATATCGTCTGAGATCCCCAAGGATTGGAAAGCTGCCGCGGTCATCCCCCTCTTCAAAGGGGGAGACACCCTGGACCCAAACTGTTACAGACCTATATCCATCCTGCCCTGCCTATCTAAGGTCTTCGAAAGCCAAGTCAATTAACAGATCACTGACCATCTCGAATTCCACCGTACCTTCTCCACTGTGCAATCTGGTTTCCGAGCCGGTCACGGGTGCACCTCAGCCACGCTCAAGGTACTAAACGATATAACCGCCATCGATAAAAGACAGTACTGTGCAGCCGTCTTCATCGACCTGGCCAAGGCTTTCGACTGTCAATCACCATATTCTTATCGGCAGACTCGGTAGCCTCGGTTTTTCTGATGACTGCCTTGCCTGGTTCACCAACTACTTTGCAGACAGAGCTCAGTGTGTCAAATCGGAGGGCATGTTGTCTGGTCCTCTGGCAGTCTCTTTGGGGGTACCACAGGGTTCAATTCTCAGGCTGACTCTTTTCTCTGTATATATCAATGATGTTGCTCTTGCTGCGGGCGATTCCCTGATCCACCTCTACGCAGATGACACCATTCTGTATACTTCTGGCCCTTCCTTGGACACTGTGCTATCTAACCTCCAAACGAGCTTCAATGCCATACACCACACCTTCCGTGGCCTCCAACTGCTCTTAAATGCTAGTAAAACCAAATGCATGCTTTTCAACCGTTCGCTGCCTGCACCCGCCCGCCCGACTAGCATCACCACCCTGGACGGTTCAGACCTAGAATATGTGGACATCTATAAATACCTAGGTGTCTGGCTAGACTGTAAACTCTCCTTCCAGACTCATATTAAACATCTCCAATCCAAAATCAAATCAAGAATCGGCTTTCTATTTCGCAACAAAGCCTCCTTCACTCACGCCGCCAAACTTACCCTAGTAAAACTGACTATCCTACCGATCCTCGACTTCGGCAATGTCATCTACAAAATAGCTTCCAATACTCTACTCAGCAAACTAGATACAGTTTATTATAGTGCCATCCGTTTTGTTACTAAAACACCTTATACCACCCACCACTGCGACCTGTATGCTTTAGTCGGCTGGCCCTCGCTACATATTCGTCGCCAGACCCGCTGGCTCCAGGTCATCTATAAGTCCATGCTAGGTAAAGCTCCGCCTTATCTCAGTTCACTGGTCACGATAACAACACCCACCCGTAGCACGCACTCACTGATCATCCCAAAAGCCAACACCTCATTTGGCCGCCTTTCCTTCCAGTTCTCTGCTGCCTGTGACTGGAACGAATTGCAAAAATCGCTGAAACTGGAGACTTTTATTTCCCTCACCAACTTTAAACATCTGCTATCTGAGCAGCTAACCGATCGCTGCAGCTGTACATAGTCCATCTGTAAACAGCCCACCCAATTTACCTACCTCATCCCCTTACTGTTTTTATTTATTTACTTTTCTGCTCTTTTGCACACCAGTATCTCTACTTGCACATGATCATCTGATGATTTATCACTCCAGTGTTAATCTGCTAAATTGTAATTATTCGCTCCTATGGCCTATTTATTGCCTACCTCCTCATGCCTTTTGCACACAATGTATATAGACTCATTTTTTCCCCCTACTGTGTTATTGACTTGTTTATTGTTTACTCCATGTGTAACTCTGTGTTGTTGTCTGTTCACACTGCTATGCTTTCTCTTGGCCAGGTCGCAGTTGTAAATGAGAACTTGTTCTCAACTAGCCTACCTGGTTAAATAAAGGTGAAATAAATAAATAAATTCAGCGTGTTTTGAAGCAAGTTAAACCGTTATGGCCTATGCAAATTATTTTGTTTGCTACAGGGTAGGCCTTCCAGGTTATTTTATGTAGCCTAAGTTTGTGTATTGAATGTTATTCTACATTTGTTTGTCTGGGTCTCGAGAATCAGTTACCCTTTCTGACCAAGTCTGTAAAATAATGCGAGAACTGGGGGTATTTTGTCTTGAATAGAAGTAATAACGGAGAAGAATGGCAGGGTCTTGACAAGTTTATTTAATTTGATTCTGTAGTCCACGTTTGTGTAGGCTCACGTTTAGTTGATGCTGTGACTAAATGAATATTAACTTGATCATTTACTTTATTGCTGGAGAACAGATGCAATAGGTAGGATTGAGAAGATTTGATGTAAATATAGCCTACCTTAGAATGGCACATGATAAACTGCGGGTTTAGATTCACGTGCAATTGATCAACTGCGGCGCTATCCAGTGGGCTGAATCTCCGCTACAGCGTAACTGTTACATTATAGGAGATTCAGATTTGTTTCCTCTGACAAAATCATCACAATAACCGAAGTTTAAACAGCCACAACCTTCCCAAATTCCCTTGATAGCCAGGTGCAAGGGGAGAGGAAAGGACCGAAATGCATCTTTCAGTGAAGGGTAGGCTACTGTAATAACCTCATTTGACCCGTCGGCCAACAGTGGCTCATAGACCTGTTAAAACTAGGCTACATTAATGAAATAGTGTGGTGGCTTTGAGTTGGTTAATATGCAACAAATACAAGAACCCATTAGTGTATTTCTCCATGTAGAGTGGTATAATCATGTTGGATTTTATTTGCTGCTTAACACCCTGCATCCCACAGCTGGCTTGCTTCTGAAGCTAAGCAGGGTTGGTAATGGTCAGTCCCTAGATTGGAGACCAGTTGCTGCTGGAAGTGGTGTTGGAGGGCCAGTAGGAGTCACTCTTTCCTCTGGTCTAAAATAATATCCCAGGGCAGTGATTGGGGACAGGTGCTGTCTTTCGGGTGGGACGTTAAACATGTGTCCTGACTCTCTGTGGTCACTAAAGATCCCATGGCACTTATTGTTAGAGTAGGGGTGTTAACCCTGGTGTCCTGGCTAAATTCCCGATCTGGCCCTCATACCATCACGGTCATCTAATCATCCCAAGCTTACTATTGGCTCATTCACTCCCCTCTCCCCTGTAACTATTCCCCAGGTCATTGCTGTAAATGAGAATGTGTTCTCAGTCAACTTACCTGGTTAAATAAAACATATGCTTCTAAATAGCACTTTCGGTTTGAATGGGAAGCTCGGAAATTTCTTGCAATTTCCTCAGGAAGGAAAATTGGTAGATTCTCTGGAAAAGAATGACCGTCCTCCCTCAGCCATTGGGATGAACTTTGCGGGACCCCCACCCGAGTACTCCTACCAGGTACGGACGAGACATGGAGACAAGTGTTCCTTTAATGTTTTGTACTCGTCTCAATAAAAATGGTTTCATACTAAAGACTAGGTCAGAATACATTTGGACTCCCTCGCGCTTTGTCTTTCCCTCTCAAATCAACTCTTCACTGTGAAATGCTTGCTTACGAGACCACCCCAACGATGCAGAGTACAAAACTATAGAATATATGTATACATACAGTACCGATCAAAAGTTTGGACACACCTACTCATTCAAAGGTTTTTCTTTATTTTGACTATTTTCTACATTGTAAAATAATAGTGAAGAACTCAAAACTATGAAATAACACATATGGAATCATGTAGTACCCAAAAAAAGTGTTAAACATATCAATATATATTTTATTTATATTTAGCCACCCTTTACCTTGTTGACAGCTTTGCACACACTCGGCATTCTCTCGACCAGCTTCATCTGGATTGCTTTTCCAAAAGGACAGATTTCCAGCGGTCTAATGTCCATTGCTCGTGTTTCTTGGCCCAAGCAAGTCTCTTCTTCTTATTGGTGTACTTTAGTAGTGGTTTCTTTGCAGAAATTTGACCATGAAGGCCTAATTCACGCTGTCTCCTCTGAACAGTTGATGTTGAGATGTGTCTGTTACTTGAACTTTAGAGCAGAGGTAACTCTGGGTCTAGCGCTTGATGGATTTTGTGACTGCACTTGAAGAAACTTTCAAAGTTTTTGAAATTTTCCTGATTGACTGAACTTCATGTCTTAAAATAATATTAGACTTTCGTTTCTCTTTGCTTATTTGAGCTGTTCTTGCCATAATATGGACTTGGTATTTTACCAAATAGGGCTATCTTCTGTATACCACCCCTACCTTGTCACAAAACAAGTGATTGGCTCAAACGCACTAAGGAAATAAATTCCACAAATTAACTTTGAACAAGGCACACCTGTTAATTGAAATGCATTCCAGGTGAGTACCTCATGAAGCTGATTGAGAGAATGCCAAGAGTGTGCAAAGCTGTCATCAAGGCAAAGGGTGGCTACTTTGAAGAATCTCAAATATAAAATATATTTAGATTTTTTTGGTTACTACAGGATTCCTTATGTGGTATTTCATACTTTTGATGTTCTACAATGTAGAAAATTGTAAAAAATAAAATAAAGAAACCCTGGAATGAGTAGGTGTGTCCAAACTTTTGACTGGTACTGTATATATTGTAACAGTGTAATAAAATACCCAAGAATAAAGCTATATACAAGGAGTTCCAGTTCCAGATCAGTGTGCAGGGGTACGAGGTATTTGAGGTAGATATGTACAAGGCAGGGTAAAGTGACTAGGCATCAGGATAGATAATAATAAGAGCAAAATAAAGAACAGAGCAGCAGCAGCAAATGAGTGTCAAGGTGTGTGTTTGTTTGTGAGAGTGTGTAATGTGTACGCATGTGTGTTTGGGTTGTGTCGGTTTGTGTGTGTGTGGGTTTTGTGTGGGAGTGTGAATGTAGTGTGTGTGTGTGCATATGGTTTGTATACAGTCTAGTGATTGTGGGTAGGGTCAGAGCAAGACCCTTTAACAGCCCTGTTGATATGGATGGGAACGTGCTCTCCCCTCTTGCTCCTATAGTCCACGATCAGCTCCTTGGTCTTACTGACATTGAGGGAGAGGTTGTCCTCGCACCACAATGCCAAGTCTCTGACCTCTCATCGCCTTTGTGTCGTCAGCAAACTTGATGATGGTGTTGGAGTCGTGTGTGGCCACACAGTCATGGGTGAACAGGGAGTACAAGAGGGGACTAAGCACGCATCCCTGAGGGCCTCCCGTGTTGAAGGTCAGTGTGGCAGAGGTGTTCTTGCCTATCCTCACCACCTGGGGCCGGCCCGTCAGAAAGTCCAGCATCCAGTTGCAGAAGGAGGTCTTCAGTCCCAAGGTCCCGAGCTTGGAGCGGACTATGGTGTTGAACGCTGGGCTGTAGTCTATGAACAGCATTCTCACATAGTTATTTCCCCTCTTAATTGAGATTGCTTCATCTGTGGATCTGTTGGGGAGATATGCAAATTGGAGTGGGTACAGGGTGTCTGGGATGATTGTGTTGATGTGGTCATGACCAGACTTTCAAAGCACAGATGTGAGTGCTACAGACAGGTTACCTTGGAGTTCTTGGGAACACGGACAATGGTAGTCAGCTTGAAATATGTCGGGATTACAGACTGTCCTGTGAGGATCCAAATAGGTCAGATCAGGTTTGCAATGAATGACTTCAACAAGATCCCTTCTTTTTTTAACCTTTATTTAACTAGGCAAGTCAGTTAAGAACAAATTCTTCGTTTCATTGACGGCCTAGGAACAGTAGGTTAACTGCCTTGTTCAGGGGCAGAACGACAGATTTGTACCTTGTCAGCTCGGGGATTCGATCTTGCAACCTTTCGGTTACTAGTCCAACGCTCTAACCACTAGGCTACGCTGCCGCCCCCTCTCACCCGCAGAGGGGGGAGGAGGGAACTGGTGGAGGTTAACAACTGACGCCCTTTTGCTTTGTTTCAAGAATACTTTTTCCCGACGAAATTCTAACACGTTCAGAAGCAACTACTGGAATAATATATCTAACATAAAACGTGGGGAATGGTCAGAGGTGATCTAAAGAACACTAATGTTGTGTTGTTAGTTATGTAGTCATTATAAATGTTATAAAGGAAATACTGTAACATGGAAAGTACACCCACTACATATGTGAAGTGTCCCTCCAATGTGTTGTGCATGAAATGGAGAAGAACAACAGTAGAAGACTTGTTGGACGATGACTGTTAAGAATGATGATATGAGAGAGACTTCCGCCAATGGCGAAGATCTAACAAGACGCATCTGCGTAGTGTCCTCGAACTTTCAAACAGTTTTAAGGCATTTTGACATTGTTAAACTGTTCGTTAATAGTGCGTTGGAAGTTAAAACATTTATTGTATCGCCAAAACAAAATATGCCAAATATGTCAAAGCCTCAGACGAGGCATGGAAAAATGCCCCTCTCTGACAGCCCTTCATCGGCCTCGGCGGATGCTAGCTCGGGAAGAAGCACCAGCATGGTTCAGAATGGAGATGGACAAGGGTATAACAAAAATAAATCCAAGAGACACTTTCTGAACCCCTCAGCAAAATTGATGTACTGGTCGATAAACTCCACGAAGACCATAAAGTCACAAATGGACGAGTGACAAAGTTAGAAAAAGACCATGCTGACCACCAGGCTGCCATCCTGGACGTCCGTGAGGAAGTGGACCAAAAATACAAGAAGTTGGAAGACTCCATCGCTAAACTCGAGGAGAAATTTGATTATTATGAACATTTCCAAAGGCACTCGAATTTGAGACTTCAAGGTTTCCCGGAGGTCGTGGAGGGAAGAGACGCGATCTCCTTTCTACAGGATTCCCAAAATTAAAGTAATGTAAAACTGATTTATAGCTAAAATATGCAAATTCTTCGAACAAAACATAGATTTATTGTGTAACATGTTATAGGACTGTCATCTGAGGGAGTTTTTTCTAGGTTATTTAGGTTGGTTCTAGGTTAGTTTGGTTAGCTTTGTGCATGCTACTTGCATGCTACCGTTGCTGTGAAAAATGTCTGTCTGTCTTTTGTATTTGGTGGTGAGCTAACATAAATATATGTGGTGTTTTCGCTGTAAAACATTTTAAAAATCTGAAATATTGGCTTTATTCACAAGATCTTTGTCTTTCATTAGCTATCCACCATATATTTCTCTGAAATGTTTTCTGATGTGTAATTAGTAGTTGACGTTGGTGTCTGTATTTTCTCTGGCTACTCCCGTGCGATTTCTGACTGTAGCTTTGATGGTAGCAGTAATGTAAAACTGATTTATAGCTAAAATATGCAATTTTTTTGAACAAAACATAGATTTATTGTGTAACATGTTATAGGACTGTCATCTGATGTAGTTTTTTCTAGGTTATTTAGGTTGGTTTTAGGTTAGTTAGGTTGGCTTGTGCATGCTACTTCATCCTACTTGTGCTGTGAAAAATGTCTGTCCTCTTTTTTATTTGGTGGTGAGCTAACATAAATATATGTGGTGTTTTCTCTGTAAAACATTTAAAAAATCGGACATGTTGGCTGGATTGACAAGATGTTTATCTTTCAAATGCTGTATTGGACTTGTTAATGTGTGAAAGTTAAATATTTAAAAAAAATAGATTTTGAATTTCGCGCCCTGCACTTGAGCTGGATGTTGTCAGAGGTGTACCGATATCGGGACAGCCCGCCTAACAGGATAACTCAATCACTGTTCGCAAAATAACGTCTGTTCAATGCAGCGTGTGGTGGACTAAGCCTAGGCTAGGCTATGTCAGATATGTTTCTCTTTACAGGATTTTTTCCCCCCCTTGTTAAAATATTTTTTATCATGCAATTCTACTACACTTTATATGACTATAGAGATTAGCAGAATCTTTTTCAATATGCTTTAAAGCGGCACTGACCCAGGAATAAAGAAAGTGAATATGCACACTCACCAATGGCAAAAATACTGTTCGCTCAATTAAGTTGAGAATTTTGATAACTAAAAGACAGATTAGTCTTTTCATTGTCTTCTCTTTGAAGCAATAGCCAATTGCTTTCCAAACTATGTTAGCCTGAGATAGTGTTCAGTCTTTCGTGAGATGCACTGTCAGGCTCATGTAAGAAGTCATATTTACACTTGACCACGTCTGTGATCAGTGCTAAAAAAATGGACGTCCTTTAGCTCTGTCCGAACCTCCCCCTTCACCTTGAAAAAGAAAGGTTTGGGAAACCCTGCTTTAACAGGCTAAAACTATTTTAAACCGGTCTTATTTTGAGACTAAGCCTGCTCCAGCCTATAAGAACGAGGAGGAATGTCATAAAGTAAGTAGAACCAGATCATGAACTACAGTACTGTAAAGTGACAGATACTGAACAAGGTGCATACGGCTGATGGAAGGAGGCATCTGTTCTTAAATTGCTGGAGCACAGAAAGGATGTGTCCAGAACACATCCTACCTTTCCCAATGATGAGTAAAGGCCGCTTGGCCTACCTTTCCCAATGATGAGTAAAGGCCGTTTGGCCTACCTTTCCCAATGATGAGTAAAGGCCGTTTGGCCTACCTTTCCCAATGATGAGTAAAGGCCGTTTGGCCTACCTTTCCCAATGATGAGTAAAGGCCGTTTGGCCTACCTTTCCCAATGATGAGTAAAGTCCGTTTGGCCTACCTTTCCCAATGATAAGTAAAGGCCGCTTGGCCTACTTTTCCCAATGATGAGTAAAGACCATTTGGCCTACTTTTCCCAATGATGAGTAAAGACCATTTGGCCTACCTTTCCCAATGATGAGTAAAGGTCGTTTGGCCTACCTTTCCAAATGATGAGTAAAGACCGTTTGGCCTACCTTTCCCAATGATAAGTAAAGACCGTTTGGCCTACCTTTCCCAATGATGAGTAAAGACCGTTTGGCCTACCTTTCCCAATGATGAGTAAAGACCGTTTGGCCTACCTTTCCCAATGATGAGTAAAGACCGTTTGGCCTACCTTTCCCAATGATGAGTAAAGGCCGTTTGGCCTACCTTTCCCAATGATGAGTAAAGGCCGTTTGGCCTACCTTTCCCAATGATGAGTAAAGGCCGTTTGGCCTACCTTTCCCAATGATGAGTAAAGACCGTTTGGCCTACCTTTCCCAATGATGAGTAAAGGTCGTTTGGCCTACCTTTCCCAATGATAAGTAAAGGCCGCTTTGTCTACCTTTCCCAATGATAAGTAAAGGCCGTTTGGCCTACCTTTCCCAATGATAAGTAAAGGCCGTTTGGCCTACCTTTCCCAATGATAAGTAAAGGCCGTTTGGCCTACCTTTCCCAATGATAAGTAAAGGCCGTTTGGCCTACCTTTCCCAATGATAAGTAAAGGCCGTTTGGCCTACCTTTCCCAATGATAAGTAAAGGCCGTTTGGCCTACCTTTCCCAAAGATGAGTAAAGACCGTTTGGCCTACCTTTCCCAATGATGAGTAAAGGCCGTTTGGCCTACCTTTCCCAATGATGAGTAAAGGCCGTTTGGCCTACCTTTCCCAATGATAAGTAAAGACCATTTGGCCTACCTTTCCCAATGATGAGTAAAGGCCGTTTGACCTACCTTTCCCAATGATGAGTAAAGACCGTTTGGCCTACCTTTCCCAATGATGAGTAAAGGCCGTTTGGCCTACCTTTCCCAATGATAAGTAAAGACCGTTTGGCCTACCTTTCCCAATGATAAGTAAAGACCGTTTGGCCTAACTTTCCCAATGATGAGTAAAGGCCGTTTGGCCTACCTTTCCCAATGATGAGTAGAGGCCTTTTGGCCTACCTTTCCCAATGATAAGTAAAGGCCTTTTGGCCTACCTTTCCCAATGATAAGTAAAGGCCGCTTGGCCTACCTTTCCCAATGATAAGTAAAGGCCGTTTGGCCTACCTTTCCCAATGATAAGTAAAGGCCGTTTGGCATACCTTTCCCAATGATGATTAAAGGCCGTTTGGCCTACCTTTCCCAATGATGAGTAAAGGTCGTTTGGCCTACCTTTCCCAATGATGAGTAAAGGCCGTTTGGCCTACCTTTCCCAATGATGAGTAAAGGTCGTTTGGCCTACCTTTCCCAATGATGAGTAAAGGCCGTTTGGCCTACCTTTCCCAATGATGAGTAAAGGCCGTTTGGCCTACCTTTCCCAATGATAAGTAAAGACCGTTTGGCCTACCTTTCCCAATGATGAGTAAAGGTCGTTTGGCCTACCTTTCCCAATGATAAGTAAAGGCCGCTTGGCCTACCTTTCCCAATGATAAGTAAAGGCCGTTTGGCCTACCTTTCCCAATGATGAGTAAAGGCCGTTTGGCCTACCTTTCCCAATGATAAGTAAAGGTCGTTTGGCCTACCTTTCCCAAAGATGAGTAAAGACCGTTTGGCCTACCTTTCCCAATGATGAGTAAAGGCCGTTTGGCCTACCTTTCCCAATGATGAGTAGAGGCCTTTTGGCCTACCTTTCCCAATGATAAGTAAAGGCCTTTTGGCCTACCTTTCCCAATGATAAGTAAAGGCCGCTTGGCTTACCTTTCCCAATGATAAGTAAAGGCCTTTTGGCCTACCTTTCCCAATGATGAGTAAAGGCCGTTTGGCCTACCTTTCCCAAAGATGAGTAAAGGCCGTTTGGCCTACCTTTCCCAATGATGAGTAAAGGCCGTTTGGCCTACCTTTCCCAATGATGAGTAAAGGCCGTTTGGCCTACCTTTCCCAATGATGATTAAAGGCCGTTTGGCCTACCTTTCCCAATGATGAGTAAAGGTCGTTTGGCCTACCTTTCCCAATGATGAGTAAAGGCCGTTTGGCCTACCTTTCCCAATGATGAGTAAAGGTCGTTTGGCCTACCTTTCCCAATGATGAGTAAAGGCCGTTTGGCCTACCTTTCCCAATGATAAGTAAAGACCATTTGGCCTACCTTTCCCAATGATGAGTAAAGGCCGTTTGACCTAACTTTCCCAATGATGAGTAAAGACCGTTTGGCCTACCTTTCCCAAAGATGAGTAAAGACCGTTTGGCCTACCTTTCCCAATGATGAGTAAAGGCCGTTTGGCCTACCTTTCCCAATGATGAGTAAAGGCCGTTTGGCCTACCTTTCCCAATGATGAGTAAAGACCGTTTGGCCTACCTTTCCCAATGATGAGTAAAGGCCGTTGGACCTACCTTTCCCAATGATGAGTAAAGGACCGTTTGGCCTACCTTTCCCAATGATGAGTAAAGACCGTTTGGCCTACCTTTCCCAATGATGAGTAAGGCCTTTGGCCTACCTTTCCCAATGATGAGTAAAGGTCGTTTGGCCTACCTTTCCCAATGATGAGTAAAGGCCGTTTGGCCTACCTTTCCCAATGATGAGTAAAGGCCGTTTGGCCTACCTTTCCCAATGATAAGTAAAGGCCGTTTGGCCTACCTTTCCCAATGATGATTAAAGGTCGTTTGGCCTACCTTTCCCAATGATGAGTAAAGGTCGTTTGGCCTACCTTTCCCAATGATGAGTAAAGGCCGTTTGGCCTACCTTTCCCAATGATGAGTAAAGGTCGTTTGGTCTACCTTTCCCAATGATGAGTAAAGGCCGTTTGGCCTACCTTTCCCAATGATAAGTAAAGACCGTTTGGCCTACCTTTCCCAATGATAAGTAAAGGCCGCTTGGCCTACCTTTCCCAATGATAAGTAAAGGCCGTTTGGCCTACCTTTCCCAATGATAAGTAAAGGCCGTTTGGCCTACCTTTCCCAAAGATGAGTAAAGACCGTTTGGCCTACCTTTCCCAATGATGAGTAAAGGCCGTTTGGCCTACCTTTCCCAATGATGAGTAAAGGCCGTTTGGCCTACCTTTCCCAATGATAAGTAAAGACCATTTGGCCTACCTTTCCCAATGATGAGTAAAGGCCGTTTGACCTACCTTTCCCAATGATGAGTAAAGACCGTTTGGCCTACCTTTCCCAATGATGAGTAAAGGCCGTTTGGCCTACCTTTCCCAAAGATAAGTAAAGACCGTTTGGCCTACCTTTCCCAATGATGAGTAAAGGCCGCTTGGCCTACTTTTCCCAATGATGAGTAAAGACCATTTGGCCTACTTTTCCCAATGATGAGTAAAGACCATTTGGCCTACCTTTCCCAATGATGAGTAAAGGTCGTTTGGCCTACCTTTCCAAATGATGAGTAAAGGCCGTTTGGCCTACCTTTCCCAATGATAAGTAAAGACCGTTTGGCCTACCTTTCCCAATGATGAGTAAAGACCGTTTGGCCTACCTTTCCCAATGATGAGTAGAGGCCTTTTGGCCTTCCTTTCCCAATGATAAGTAAAGGCCTTTTGGCCTACCTTTCCCAATGATAAGTAAAGGCCGCTTGGCCTACCTTTCCCAATGATAAGTAAAGGCCTTTTGGCCTACCTTTCCCAATGATGAGTAAAGGCCGTTTGGCCTACCTTTCCCAATGATGAGTAAAGGCCGTTTGGCCTACCTTTCCCAATGATGAGTAAAGGTCGTTTGGCCTACCTTTCCCAATGATGAGTAAAGGCCGTTTGGCCTACCTTTCCCAATGATGAGTAAAGGTCGTTTGGCCTACCTTTCCCAATGATGAGTAAAGGTCGTTTGGCCTACCTTTCCCAATGATAAGTAAAGGCCGTTTGGCCTACCTTTCCCAATGATGAGTAAAGGCCGTTTGGCCTACCTTTCCCAATGATGAGTAAAGGCCGTTTGGCCTACCTTTCCCAATGATGAGTAAAGGCCGTTTGGCCTACCTTTCCCAATGATGAGTAAAGGTCGTTTGGCCTACCTTTCCCAATGATGAGTAAAGGCCGTTTGGCCTACCTTTCCCAATGATGAGTAAAGGTCGTTTGGCCTACCTTTCCCAATGATGAGTAAAGGTCGTTTGGCCTACCTTTCCCAATGATAAGTAAAGGCCGTTTGGCCTACCTTTCCCAATGACGAGTAAAGGCCGTTTGGCCTACCTTTCCCAATGATGAGTAAAGGCCGTTTGGCCTACCTTTCCCAATGATAAGTAAAGACCGTTTGGCCTACCTTTCCCAATGATGAGTAAAGTCCGTTTGGCCTACCTTTCCCAATGATAAGTAAAGGCCGCTTGGCCTACTTTTCCCAATGATGAGTAAAGACCATTTGGCCTACTTTTCCCAATGATGAGTAAAGACCATTTGGCCTACCTTTCCCAATGATGAGTAAAGACCGTTTGGCCTACCTTTCCCAATGATGAGTAAAGACCGTTTGGCCTACCTTTCCCAATGATAAGTAAAGACCGTTTGGCCTACCTTTCCCAATGATGAGTAAAGACCGTTTGGCCTACCTTTCCCAATGATGAGTAAAGACCGTTTGGCCTACCTTTCCCAATGATGAGTAAAGACCGTTTGGCCTACCTTTCCCAATGATGAGTAAAGGCCGTTTGGCTTACCTTTCCCAATGATGAGTAAAGACCGTTTGGCCTACCTTTCCCAATGATGAGTAAAGGCCGTTTGGCCTACCTTTCCCAATGATGAGTAAAGGCCGTTTGGCCTACCTTTCCCAATGATAAGTAAAGACCGTTTGGCCTACCTTTCCCAATGATGAGTAAAGGTCGTTTGGCCTACCTTTCCCAATGATAAGTAAAGGCCGCTTGGCCTACCTTTCCCAATGATAAGTAAAGGCCGTTTGGCCTACCTTTCCCAATGATGAGTAAAGGCCGTTTGGCCTACCTTTCCCAATGATGAGTAAAGGCCGTTTGGCCTACCTTTCCCAATGATGAGTAAAGGTCATTTGGCCTACCTTTCCCAATGATGAGTAAAGGCCGTTTGGCCTACCTTTCCCAATGATAAGTAAAGACCGTTTGGCCTACCTTTCCCAATGATGAGTAAAGGTCGTTTGGCCTACCTTTCCCAATGATAAGTAAAGGCCGCTTGGCCTACCTTTCCCAATGATAAGTAAAGGCCGTTTGGCCTACCTTTCCCAATGATGAGTAAAGGTCGTTTGGCCTACCTTTCCCAATGATGAGTAAAGGCCGTTTGGCCTACCTTTCCCAATGATGAGTAAAGGTCGTTTGGCCTACCTTTCCCAATGATGAGTAAAGGCCGTTTGGCCTACCTTTCCCAATGATAAGTAAAGACCGTTTGGCCTACCTTTCCCAATGATGAGTAAAGGTCGTTTGGCCTACCTTTCCCAATGATAAGTAAAGGCCGCTTGGCCTACCTTTCCCAATGATAAGTAAAGACCGTTTGGCCTACCTTTCCCAATGATGAGTAAAGGCCGTTTGGCCTACCTTTCCCAATGATGAGTAAAGGCCGTTTGGCCTACCTTTCCCAATGATGAGTAAAGGTCGTTTGGCCTACCTTTCCCAATGATGAGTAAAGGCCGTTTGGCCTACCTTTCCCAATGATGAGTAAAGGCCGTTTGGCCTACCTTTCCCAATGATGAGTAAAAGTCGTTTGGCCTACCTTTCCCAATGATGAGTAAAGGCCGTTTGGCCTACCTTTCCCAATGATGAGTAAAGGCCGTTTGGCCTACCTTTCCCAATGATGAGTAAAGGCCGTTTGGCCTACCTTTCCCAATGATAAGTAAAGACCGTTTGGCCTACCTTTCCCAATGATGAGTAAAGTCCGTTTGGCCTACCTTTCCCAATGATAAGTAAAGGCCGCTTGGCCTACTTTTCCCAATGATGAGTAAAGACCATTTGGCATACTTTTCCCAATGATGAGTAAAGACCATTTGGCCTACCTTTCCCAATGATGAGTAAAGGTCGTTTGGCCTACCTTTCCAAATGATGAGTAAAGACCGTTTGGCCTACCTTTCCCAATGATAAGTAAAGACCGTTTGGCCTACCTTTCCCAATGATGAGTAAAGACCGTTTGGCCTACCTTTCCCAATGATGAGTAAAGACCGTTTGGCCTACCTTTCCCAATGATGAGTAAAGACCGTTTGGCCTACCTTTCCCAATGATGAGTAAAGGCCGTTTGGATTACCTTTCCCAGTGATGAGTAAAGACCGTTTGGCCTACCTTTCCCAATGATGAGTAAAGGCCGTTTGGCCTACCTTTCCCAATGATGAGTAAAGGCCGTTTGGCCTACCTTTCCCAATGATAAGTAAAGACCGTTTGGCCTACCTTTCCCAATGATGAGTAAAGGTCGTTTGGCCTACCTTTCCAAATGATGAGTAAAGACCGTTTGGCCTACCTTTCCCAATGATAAGTAAAGACCGTTTGGCCTACCTTTCCCAATGATGAGTAAAGACCGTTTGGCCTACCTTTCCCAATGATGAGTAAAGACCGTTTGGCCTACCTTTCCCAATGATGAGTAAAGACCGTTTGGCCTACCTTTCCCAATGATGAGTAAAGACCGTTTGGCCTACCTTTCCCAATGATGAGTAAAGGCCGTTTGGCTTACCTTTCCCAATGATGAGTAAAGACCGTTTGGCCTACCTTTCCCAATGATGAGTAAAGGCCGTTTGGCCTACCTTTCCCAATGATGAGTAAAGGCCGTTTGGCCTACCTTTCCCAATGATAAGTAAAGACCGTTTGGCCTTCCTTTCCCAATGATGAGTAAAGGTCGTTTGGCCTACCTTTCCCAATGATAAGTAAAGGCCGCTTGGCCTACCTTTCCCAATGATAAGTAAAGGCCGTTTGGCCTACCTTTCCCAATGATGAGTAAAGGCCGTTTGGCCTACCTTTCCCAAAGATGAGTAAAGACCGTTTGGCCTACCTTTCCCAATGATGAGTAAAGGCCGTTTGGCCTACCTTTCCCAATGATGAGTAAAGGCCGTTTGGCCTACCTTTCCCAATGATGAGTAAAGACCATTTGGCCTACCTTTCCCAATGATGAGTAAAGGCCGTTTGACCTACCTTTCCCAATGATGAGTAAAGACCGTTTGGCCTACCTTTCCCAATGATGAGTAAAGGCCGTTTGGCCTACCTTTCCCAATGATAAGTAAAGACCGTTTGGCCTACCTTTCCCAATGATAAGTAAAGACCGTTTGGCCTAACTTTCCCAATGATGAGTAAAGGCTGTTTGGCCTACCTTTCCCAATGATGAGTAGAGGCCTTTTGGCCTACCTTTCCCAATGATAAGTAAAGGCCTTTTGGCCTACCTTTCCCAATGATGAGTAAAGGCCGTTTGGCCTACCTTTCCCAATGATAAGTAAAGGCCGTTTGGCCTACCTTTCCCAAAGATGAGTAAAGACCGTTTGGCCTACCTTTCCCAATGATGAGTAAAGGTCGTTTGGCCTACCTTTCCCAATGATAAGTAAAGGCCGCTTGGCCTACCTTTCCCAATGATAAGTAAAGGCCGTTTGGCCTACCTTTCCCAATGATGAGTAAAGGCCGTTTGGCCTACCTTTCCCAATGATAAGTAAAGGCCGTTTGGCCTACCTTTCCCAATGATGAGTAAAGGCCGTTTGGCCTACCTTTCCCAATGATGAGTAAAGGCCGTTTGGCCTAACTTTCCCAATGATGAGTAAAGGCTGTTTGGCCTACCTTTCCCAATGATAAGTAAAGACCGTTTGGCCTAACTTTCCCAATGATGAGTAAAGGCTGTTTGGCCTACCTTTCCCAATGATGAGTAGAGGCCTTTTGGCCTACCTTTCCCAATGATAAGTAAAGGCCTTTTGGCCTACCTTTCCCAATGATGAGTAAAGGCCGTTTGGCCTACCTTTCCCAATGATAAGTAAAGGCCGTTTGGCCTACCTTTCCCAAAGATGAGTAAAGACCGTTTGGCCTACCTTTCCCAATGATGAGTAAAGGTCGTTTGGCCTACCTTTCCCAATGATAAGTAAAGGCCGCTTGGCCTACCTTTCCCAATGATAAGTAAAGGCCGTTTGGCCTACCTTTCCCAATGATGAGTAAAGGCCGTTTGGCCTACCTTTCCCAATGATGAGTAAAGGCCGTTTGGCCTACCTTTCCCAATGATGAGTAAAGGCCGTTTGGCCTACCTTTCCCAATGATTAGTAAAGGCCGTTTGGCCTACCTTTCCCAATGATAAGTAAAGGCCGTTTGGCCTACCTTTCCCAATGATAAGTAAAGGCCGTTTGGCCTACCTTTCCCAATGATGAGTAAAGGCCGTTTGGCCTACCTTTCCCAATGATAAGTAAAGGCCGTTTGGCCTACCTTTCCCAAAGATGAGTAAAGACCGTTTGGCCTACCTTTCCCAATGATGAGTAAAGGCCGTTTGGCCTACCTTTCCCAATGATGAGTAAAGGCCGTTTGGCCTACCTTTCCCAATGATAAGTAAAGACCATTTGGCCTACCTTTCCCAATGATGAGTAAAGGCCGTTTGACCTACCTTTCCCAATGATGAGTAAAGACCGTTTGGCCTACCTTTCCCAATGATGAGTAAAGGCCGTTTGGCCTACCTTTCCCAATGATAAGTAAAGACCGTTTGGCCTACCTTTCCCAATGATAAGTAAAGACCGTTTGGCCTAACTTTCCCAATGATGAGTAAAGGCTGTTTGGCCTACCTTTCCCAATGATGAGTAGAGGCCTTTTGGCCTACCTTTCCCAATGATAAGTAAAGGCCTTTTGGCCTACCTTTCCCAATGATAAGTAAAGGCCGCTTGGCCTACCTTTCCCAATGATAAGTAAAGGCCTTTTGGCCTACCTTTCCCAATGATGAGTAAAGGCCGTTTGGCCTACCTTTCCCAATGATGAGTAAAGGCCGTTTGGCCTACCTTTCCCAATGATAAGTAAAGGCCGTTTGGCCTACCTTTCCCAATGATAAGTAAAGGCCGTTTGGCCTACCTTTCCCAATGATGAGCAAAGACCGTTTGGCCTACCTTTCCCAATGATGATTAAAGGCCGTTTGGCCTACCTTTCCCAATGATGAGTAAAGGTCGTTTGGCCTACCTTTCCCAATGATGAGTAAAGGCCGTTTGGCCTACCTTTCCCAATGATGAGTAAAGGTCGTTTGGCCTACCTTTCCCAATGATGAGTAAAGGCCGTTTGGCCTACCTTTCCCAATGATAAGTAAAGACCGTTTGGCCTACCTTTCCCAATGATGAGTAAAGGTCGTTTGGCCTACCTTTCCCAATGATAAGTAAAGGCCGCTTGGCCTACCTTTCCCAACGATAAGTAAAGGCCGTTTGGCCTACCTTTCCCAATGATGAGTAAAGGCCGTTTGGCCTACCTTTCCCAATGATAAGTAAAGGCCGTTTGGCCTACCTTTCCCAAAGATGAGTAAAGACCGTTTGGCCTACCTTTCCCAATGATGAGTAAAGGTCGTTTGGCCTACCTTTCCCAATGATAAGTAAAGGCCGCTTGGCCTACCTTTCCCAATGATAAGTAAAGGCCGTTTGGCCTACCTTTCCCAATGATGAGTAAAGGCCGTTTGGCCTACCTTTCCCAATGATGAGTAAAGGCCGTTTGGCCTACCTTTCCCAATGATGAGTAAAGGCCGTTTGGCCTACCTTTCCCAATGATGAGTAAAGGCCGTTTGGCCTACCTTTCCCAATGATGAGTAAAGACCGTTTGGCCTACCTTTCCCAATGATGAGTAAAGTCCGTTTGGCCTACCTTTCCCAATGATAAGTAAAGGCCGCTTGGCCTACTTTTCCCAATGATGAGTAAAGACCATTTGGCCTACTTTTCCCAATGATGAGTAAAGACCATTTGGCCTACCTTTCCCAATGATGAGTAAAGGTCGTTTGGCCTACCTTTCCAAATGATGAGTAAAGACCGTTTGGCCTACCTTTCCCAATGATAAGTAAAGACCGTTTGGCCTACCTTTCCCAATGATGAGTAAAGATCGTTTGGCCTACCTTTCCCAATGATGAGTAAAGACCGTTTGGCCTACCTTTCCCAATGATGAGTAAAGACCGTTTGGCCTACCTTTCCCAATGATGAGTAAAGGCCGTTTGGCTTACCTTTCCCAATGATGAGTAAAGACCGTTTGGCCTACCTTTCCCAATGATGAGTAAAGGCCGTTTGGCCTACCTTTCCCAATGATGAGTAAAGGCCGTTTGGCCTACCTTTCCCAATGATAAGTAAAGACCGTTTGGCCTACCTTTCCCAATGATGAGTAAAGGTCGTTTGGCCTACCTTTCCCAATGATAAGTAAAGGCCGCTTGGCCTACCTTTCCCAATGATAAGTAAAGGCCGTTTGGCCTACCTTTCCCAATGATGAGTAAAGGCCGTTTGGCCTACCTTTCCCAATGATGAGTAAAGGCCGTTTGGCCTACCTTTCCCAAAGATGAGTAAAGACCGTTTGGCCTACCTTTCCCAATGATGAGTAAAGGCCGTTTGGCCTACCTTTCCCAATGATAAGTAAAGACCATTTGGCCTACCTTTCCCAATGATGAGTAAAGGCCGTTTGACCTACCTTTCCCAATGATGAGTAAAGACCGTTTGGCCTACCTTTCCCAATGATGAGTAAAGGCCGTTTGGCCTACCTTTCCCAATGATAAGTAAAGACCGTTTGGCCTACCTTTCCCAATGATAAGTAAAGACCGTTAGGCCTAACTTTCCCAATGATGAGTAAAGGCTGTTTGGCCTACCTTTCCCAATGATGAGTAGAGGCCTTTTGGCCTACCTTTCCCAATGATAAGTAAAGGCCTTTTGGCCTACCTTTCCCAATGATAAGTAAAGGCCGCTTGGCCTACCTTTCCCAATGATAAGTAAAGGCCTTTTGGCCTACCTTTCCCAATGATGAGTAAAGGCCGTTTGGCCTACCTTTCCCAATGATGAGTAAAGGCCGTTTGGCCTACCTTTCCCAATGATAAGTAAAGGCCGTTTGGCCTACCTTTCCCAATGATGAGTAAAGGCCGTTTGGCCTACCTTTCCCAATGATTAGTAAAGGCCGTTTGGCCTACCTTTCCCAATGATAAGTAAAGGCCGTTTGGCCTACCTTTCCCAATGATGAGTAAAGGCCGTTTGGCCTACCTTTCCCAATGATAAGTAAAGGCCGTTTGGCCTACCTTTCCCAAAGATGAGTAAAGACCGTTTGGCCTACCTTTCCCAATGATGAGTAAAGGCCGTTTGGCCTACCTTTCCCAATGATGAGTAAAGGCCGTTTGGCCTACCTTTCCCAATGATAAGTAAAGACCATTTGGCCTACCTTTCCCAATGATGAGTAAAGGCCGTTTGACCTACCTTTCCCAATGATGAGTAAAGACCGTTTGGCCTACCTTTCCCAATGATGAGTAAAGGCCGTTTGGCCTACCTTTCCCAATGATAAGTAAAGACCGTTTGGCCTACCTTTCCCAATGATAAGTAAAGACCGTTTGGCCTAACTTTCCCAATGATGAGTAAAGGCTGTTTGGCCTACCTTTCCCAATGATGAGTAGAGGCCTTTTGGCCTACCTTTCCCAATGATAAGTAAAGGCCTTTTGGCCTACCTTTCCCAATGATAAGTAAAGGCCGCTTGGCCTACCTTTCCCAATGATAAGTAAAGGCCTTTTGGCCTACCTTTCCCAATGATGAGTAAAGGCCGTTTGGCCTACCTTTCCCAATGATGAGTAAAGGCCGTTTGGCCTACCTTTCCCAATGATAAGTAAAGGCCGTTTGGCCTACCTTTCCCAATGATAAGTAAAGGCCGTTTGGCCTACCTTTCCCAATGATGAGTAAAGACCGTTTGGCCTACCTTTCCCAATGATGATTAAAGGCCGTTTGGCCTACCTTTCCCAATGATGAGTAAAGGTCGTTTGGCCTACCTTTCCCAATGATGAGTAAAGGCCGTTTGGCCTACCTTTCCCAATGATGAGTAAAGGTCGTTTGGCCTACCTTTCCCAATGATGAGTAAAGGCCGTTTGGCCTACCTTTCCCAATGATAAGTAAAGACCGTTTGGCCTACCTTTCCCAATGATGAGTAAAGGTCGTTTGGCCTACCTTTCCCAATGATAAGTAAAGGCCGCTTGGCCTACCTTTCCCAACGATAAGTAAAGGCCGTTTGGCCTACCTTTCCCAATGATGAGTAAAGGCCGTTTGGCCTACCTTTCCCAATGATAAGTAAAGGCCGTTTGGCCTACCTTTCCCAAAGATGAGTAAAGACCGTTTGGCCTACCTTTCCCAATGATGAGTAAAGGTCGTTTGGCCTACCTTTCCCAATGATAAGTAAAGGCCGCTTGGCCTACCTTTCCCAATGATAAGTAAAGGCCGTTTGGCCTACCTTTCCCAATGATGAGTAAAGGCCGTTTGGCCTACCTTTCCCAATGATGAGTAAAGGCCGTTTGGCCTACCTTTCCCAATGATGAGTAAAGGCCGTTTGGCCTACCTTTCCCAATGATGAGTAAAGGCCGTTTGGCCTACCTTTCCCAATGATGAGTAAAGGCCGTTTGGCCTACCTTTCCCAATGATGAGTAAAGACCGTTTGGCCTACCTTTCCCAATGATGAGTAAAGTCCGTTTGGCCTACCTTTCCCAATGATAAGTAAAGGCCGCTTGGCCTACTTTTCCCAATGATGAGTAAAGACCATTTGGCCTACTTTTCCCAATGATGAGTAAAGACCATTTGGCCTACCTTTCCCAATGATGAGTAAAGGTCGTTTGGCCTACCTTTCCAAATGATGAGTAAAGACCGTTTGGCCTACCTTTCCCAATGATAAGTAAAGACCGTTTGGCCTACCTTTCCCAATGATGAGTAAAGACCGTTTGGCCTACCTTTCCCAATGATGAGTAAAGACCGTTTGGCCTACCTTTCCCAATGATGAGTAAAGACCGTTTGGCCTACCTTTCCCAATGATGAGTAAAGGCCGTTTGGCCTACCTTTCCCAATGATGAGTAAAGACCGTTTGGCCTACCTTTCCCAATGATGATTAAAGGCCGTTTGGCCTACCTTTCCCAATGATGAGTAAAGGTCGTTTGGCCTACCTTTCCCAATGATGAGTAAAGGCCGTTTGGCCTACCTTTCCCAATGATGAGTAAAGGTCGTTTGGCCTACCTTTCCCAATGATGAGTAAAGGCCGTTTGGCCTACCTTTCCCAATGATAAGTAAAGACCGTTTGGCCTACCTTTCCCAATGATGAGTAAAGGTCGTTTGGCCTACCTTTCCCAATGATAAGTAAAGGCCGCTTGGCCTACCTTTCCCAACGATAAGTAAAGGCCGTTTGGCCTACCTTTCCCAATGATGAGTAAAGGCCGTTTGGCCTACCTTTCCCAATGATAAGTAAAGGCCGTTTGGCCTACCTTTCCCAAAGATGAGTAAAGACCGTTTGGCCTACCTTTCCCAATGATGAGTAAAGGTCGTTTGGCCTACCTTTCCCAATGATAAGTAAAGGCCGCTTGGCCTACCTTTCCCAATGATAAGTAAAGGCCGTTTGGCCTACCTTTCCCAATGATGAGTAAAGGCCGTTTGGCCTACCTTTCCCAATGATGAGTAAAGGCCGTTTGGCCTACCTTTCCCAATGATGAGTAAAGGCCGTTTGGCCTACCTTTCCCAATGATGAGTAAAGGCCGTTTGGCCTACCTTTCCCAATGATGAGTAAAGGCCGTTTGGCCTACCTTTCCCAATGATGAGTAAAGACCGTTTGGCCTACCTTTCCCAATGATGAGTAAAGTCCGTTTGGCCTACCTTTCCCAATGATAAGTAAAGGCCGCTTGGCCTACTTTTCCCAATGATGAGTAAAGACCATTTGGCCTACTTTTCCCAATGATGAGTAAAGACCATTTGGCCTACCTTTCCCAATGATGAGTAAAGGTCGTTTGGCCTACCTTTCCAAATGATGAGTAAAGACCGTTTGGCCTACCTTTCCCAATGATAAGTAAAGACCGTTTGGCCTACCTTTCCCAATGATGAGTAAAGATCGTTTGGCCTACCTTTCCCAATGATGAGTAAAGACCGTTTGGCCTACCTTTCCCAATGATGAGTAAAGACCGTTTGGCCTACCTTTCCCAATGATGAGTAAAGGCCGTTTGGCTTACCTTTCCCAATGATGAGTAAAGACCGTTTGGCCTACCTTTCCCAATGATGAGTAAAGGCCGTTTGGCCTACCTTTCCCAATGATGAGTAAAGGCCGTTTGGCCTACCTTTCCCAATGATAAGTAAAGACCGTTTGGCCTACCTTTCCCAATGATGAGTAAAGGTCGTTTGGCCTACCTTTCCCAATGATAAGTAAAGGCCGCTTGGCCTACCTTTCCCAATGATAAGTAAAGGCCGTTTGGCCTACCTTTCCCAATGATGAGTAAAGGCCGTTTGGCCTACCTTTCCCAATGATGAGTAAAGGCCGTTTGGCCTACCTTTCCCAAAGATGAGTAAAGACCGTTTGGCCTACCTTTCCCAATGATGAGTAAAGGCCGTTTGGCCTACCTTTCCCAATGATAAGTAAAGACCGTTTGGCCTACCTTTCCCAATGATAAGTAAAGACCGTTTGGCCTAACTTTCCCAATGATGAGTAAAGGCTGTTTGGCCTACCTTTCCCAATGATGAGTAGAGGCCTTTTGGCCTACCTTTCCCAATGATAAGTAAAGGCCTTTTGGCCTACCTTTCCCAATGATAAGTAAAGGCCGCTTGGCCTACCTTTCCCAATGATAAGTAAAGGCCTTTTGGCCTACCTTTCCCAATGATGAGTAAAGGCCGTTTGGCCTACCTTTCCCAATGATGAGTAAAGGCCGTTTGGCCTACCTTTCCCAATGATAAGTAAAGGCCGTTTGGCCTACCTTTCCCAATGATGAGTAAAGACCGTTTGGCCTACCTTTCCCAATGATGATTAAAGGCCGTTTGGCCTACCTTTCCCAATGATGAGTAAAGGTCGTTTGGCCTACCTTTCCCAATGATGAGTAAAGGCCGTTTCGCCTACCTTTCCCAATGATGAGTAAAGGTCGTTTGGCCTACCTTTCCCAATGATGAGTAAAGGCCGTTTGGCCTACCTTTCCCAATGATAAGTAAAGACCGTTTGGCCTACCTTTCCCAATGATGAGTAAAGGTCGTTTGGCCTACCTTTCCCAATGATGAGTAAAGGTCGTTTGGCCTACCTTTCCCAATGATAAGTAAAGGTCGTTTGGCCTACCTTTCCCAATGATGAGTAAAGGCCGTTTGGCCTACCTTTCCCAATGATAAGTAAAGACCGTTTGGCCTACCTTTCCCAATGATGAGTAAAGGTCGTTTGGCCTACCTTTCCCAATGATAAGTAAAGGCCGCTTGGCCTACCTTTCCCAATGATAAGTAAAGGCCGTTTGGCCTACCTTTCCCAATGATGAGTAAAGGCCGTTTGGCCTACCTTTCCCAATGATGAGTAAAGGCCGTTTGGCCTACCTTTCCCAAAGATGAGTAAAGACCGTTTGGCCTACCTTTCCCAATGATGAGTAAAGGCCGTTTGGCCTACCTTTCCCAATGATAAGTAAAGACCATTTGGCCTACCTTTCCCAATGATGAGTAAAGGCCGTTTGACCTACCTTTCCCAATGATGAGTAAAGGCCGTTTGGCCTACCTTTCCCAATGATGAGTAAAGGCCGTTTGGCCTACCTTTCCCAATGATAAGTAAAGGCCGTTTGGCCTACCTTTCCCAAAGATGAGTAAAGACCGTTTGGCCTACCTTTCCCAATGATGAGTAAAGGCCGTTTGGCCTACCTTTCCCAATGATGAGTAAAGGCCGTTTGGCCTACCTTTCCCAATGATAAGTAAAGACCATTTGGCCTACCTTTCCCAATGATGAGTAAAGGCCGTTTGACCTACCTTTCCCAATGATGAGTAAAGACCGTTTGGCCTACCTTTCCCAATGATGAGTAAAGGCCGTTTGGCCTACCTTTCCCAATGATAAGTAAAGACCGTTTGGCCTAACTTTCCCAATGATGAGTAAAGGCCGTTTGGCCTACCTTTCCCAATGATGAGTAGAGGCCTTTTGGCCTACCTTTCCCAATGATAAGTAAAGTCCTTTTGGCCTACCTTTCCCGATGATAAGTAAAGGCCGCTTGGCCTACCTTTCCCAATGATAAGTAAAGGCCTTTTGGCCTACCTTTCCCAATGATGAGTAAAGGCCGTTTGGCCTACCTTTCCCAATGATGAGTAAAGGCCGTTTGGCCTACCTTTCCCAATGATAAGTAAAGGCCGTTTGGCCTACCTTTCCCAATGATGAGTAAAGACCGTTTGGCCTACCTTTCCCAATGATGATTAAAGGCCGTTTGGCCTACCTTTCCCAATGATGAGTAAAGATCGTTTGGCCTACCTTTCCCAATGATGAGTAAAGGCCGTTTGGCCTACCTTTCCCAATGATGAGTAAAGGTCGTTTGGCCTACCTTTCCCAATGATGAGTAAAGGTCGTTTGGCCTACCTTTCCCAATGATAAGTAAAGGCCTTTTGGCCTACCTTTCCCAATGATGAGTAAAGGTCGTTTGGCCTAACTTATTAAATAAAGGCTCTGATTAAAATAGTAATAAAATCAGGCATTTGGCTAATTCTTCTTCCCAAAAGCTCCTCTGAATGGTTTGGAGACGGCTCTGGAGATAGCTCGTAACACCCTGACTATGAGAGGGCGTTTACGGGACTGGGACTCCTGGGGAGCAGGGGCCAGTGTGGTTGTCAGGTCCTTCTTGGGTGGGGAAGTGGATGGAACCTCTGGAACCTCAGCATCTGTGATAAGAATATTTCATAATCAGAAAATGAACGTGTGTGTTTGTCTGTCTGTCTGCCTGTCTATCCGTCTGTCTGTCCGCCTGTATCTGTAGTCACTGTTTTAACAAGCTGGCCATAGGGTGATACATCAATATGACATTATCGTTGCTTATCACTTACTCTGTGAAATACGAGTCTCTCTGAGACGTTTGGTAGGCAGCGCATCCTGTTCAGGGTAGCTCTTCGGTTCCCCTTTTGTCTTGAACAGCTGTTGACAAAACACATCAGGACAACTGAGCCTGTGTAAAATATATGGTATGCATCCCTAAATGCACCCTATTGGCTACGTAAGGCACTACTTTTGACAAGGGCCCATAGTGCTCTGGTCAAAAGTAGTGCACTATATAGGGAATAGGGTGCAATTTGGGACACAACCATTGACTCTCTCCCATGTGTATTAGGATTGTATTACAGCGGCCTTACTCAACCTCCTAAAGACAATGACAACAGCATTGTTCTAATGCTGAGAGACATTAGGTTTAGTTTAGTGAATCTGTAGGGTACATTTCAGCCCTGCCTTACAGAGGTCATCTCCAAACACTGAGCCCCCTACCTTCATCCTGATCTTTGGAATCTTGCCAATTTTGGGTAGGAAGCGCCACTTCCTGTTCTTCTTAGTCTCTTCCCCTCTGGCAGAGGGAAGGCGGGCCATGCCGTCAGCCTTTACATCAGCCGGGCTAAGGCCCCTGGCGGGGAATTCCTCAGTAGCATTAAGGTCAGCCACAACGCCATGAGTGATGTCACTTGCGGCATTGCTGGTGTCTAAATAAGAAGAGCAAGCTGGTGTGACTGACCTGGGTACAATAACTGGGAGAAGAGGACGCAACAATGGAAAGCAGTCACTGCGTTCCAAAAGGCATTCTCTTCCCTTTATAGTGCACAACCTTTTGAACAGGGCCCATAGGGTCTGGCTCTGGTCAAAAGTAGTGCACTAAACATGGAAGAAGGTGCCATTTTGGACACAACCAGCAAAGTTCACATCATAAAACGCAATGTATTGAGCATCATGTTACAATGAAGTCCTATGCAGATGAAAAGAGGTACTTTCACTTACCACCCTCCATTGCAGACTTGGACAGATCAGTCAGACTGTCCATCACCATGTCTGTCATCAACTTGATGACCTGATACAAAACCCTGTCAGCAGTGGGTGGCATAGGCCTACCCAAACACTGCCCCAGGAGTCTGCTAACAGAAGTGTGGGCAAAGCTGTAAACGAGCTCTGACGCATCGTCCTTTGACAGCTTCCTCAGTGCTGGATTTGGCAGCGCTGGTTGAGAGAGGCTTCTGTGGCCAGTCATGGATTGAAGCTGGCGTCTTATGGTTATCTCCTGAATGAGACCATGGACCTTTGCGATCAGGTTGCCAGACGCATCTTGAAGGGCTTCAATTGACAGAAGCCTATCCAGATTTTCTTCTGCTGAAGTCATCTCTGGGTCGTCTGTCTTCAATGTGTCCATTATAGTTTTCACTATGATACCGGTGTCAGATATGTTAATTTCTTGTTGGCTCACAAGCGCTGACTGTGAACCTGTCTTGTCCATTGCGTTAGAGGTATGGCATTCTGTCCTTGTGATCTCATCGGCAGCGCTCATGTCAGGCAACAGGTCAAGGCTCTCCAGTAGAGAGTCTAACATGTTAGTGGCTATCAGACACTCCTCACTTGCATTCTTACCAACAGATGAACTCTCAGAGTTGGCCAATCTGCACTTGATCACATTTAGGATCAAGCTGAGTGTCTTCTTTGCAGTTTTGCTAAAGCCTTCTTGGCTGAATGCCACTGTTCCGTCTTGTAGAGCCACAAGAGGTTCACAACTTTCACTCAATCCACAACCATGGAGAGGAGAGGCGCTCTTCAAACTGGTGTCGCTCACAACTGACATACTCCTGGTGGGCAGACTGACATCCTCACTGCATGTGTCAATTACATGGTGGTCTGTGGAGGAGCCACTCGAAGACACAAGGGCTTTAAACCTCTTAGTCAAACTGACTTTTGAAAATGGCTTCTCACTTCTCACAGACGGCGGGCGGCTTCTGTCCTTAAGAAGAGCAGTGTCAGGGGACTTCGAGCATCTGAGTGTCTCCACAGGGGTGAAGTCCAGCACATCTTTGGCTGTGGTGACTGACACGGGTGGAAAAGACAAAAAGACGTTCAGTCTATCCTTTACTCTGTGGTACATGATTTGAGCAGCAAAAAATGAGTTGTTAAAGACAACTCTGGGATTGAGCTGGGACTGCAGCTTTTTCTCTCCTAGTGGGAAGGAGTCTGCGTCCTCCACTGTGTACTGGGATACACTTTCAAGGTCTTGCATGACCATATTCACTATATCTTCAGTTGTAGAAACCACATGGTGTGAGAAGGTGATGCTAGGCATGCTCTGTGGCAAAGAACAGTTGGCTTCGCTAGCAGCTCTGAGAATGGCCTCACGCACAATCTGTTTGGCCTTAGCTCGGAACTCAGCACTGTGAAAGCTCTGGATGGAAATGTTAGAGGTTCTGCTGGCTGCACTACGAGATCGCGTGAGCGTGGCAATCTTGGCTGACGTCACGTCACTCGAAATGGTGAGGTCCTCCAATTTCGAAAGTATCGAGTCCAACTTCTGGTTGAAGTCGAAGGACGCATTTGACGTGTTCTCCCCAACGGAAGTGAAGCGGTCTTCCTTTGAAGTCTCCAACCTCAGCACCGAGATCACCTGTTTGATGACCCCTTTAGTGCAGGTGTCGAGGGTGAGCTGGTGGGCTGAGGCTGAGGACATAGAAGAGGTATTACTGTCTGTCTTCTGTACAGGAGATACCTCCACAGTGGTCTCAGTTACAAGTAGTCCAGTGTCATAGAGCTCAATTTGCACAGGAGTATTTTTTCCCTCAGTGAGAAGGTGAGAGGTGAAAAGCTTCCTCAGTTTGTCCAGGGTTTTGGTATAAATCTTCTGGGAACCTGAACTCACTTCCACCCAGAACATTTTGCGACCTGATTTCGTACGCATGGAGGCCTTATTGACCTCAAATACCTCATGCAGGTCGGAAATAATTCCACCAAATAGATCAGAGGATGCTTCCTCAATATTCTCCGTGGAAACACAGACAGACAGAACTTCCGACAGTTTCCCACAAGTGTCAGTTTTATCCAGCACGCCAGTATATGTCACAGCTGCATCCTGAATGACCTGAGTGATGCATTGCTCAGCTTTGACGATATACTCCTCCACTGGTTGACCATGGAGGATGTCAACTTTATCAGCAGGGAGCACCTTCTGAATACTCACATTCTCCTCTGATGGGCGTGGACTGTTGAAGATAATGCTCTCAGTGACCATGTTAGAGGAGGCGAGAGATGAGTCGAGAAGCAAAGACCTGTATATTATCGAGGTGGACATCTCTGGGTGCTTTATCATAGCAGCCTCCTCCAAAATGGCCGACGGGCCCTGGAGGACGTCAGAGATATCCATGTCCTCAATGGTCTCTACCAGAGACGATAGTAGGTCTCTGGCTGACAGGTTGGTAGGTCTCTGGCTCTCGAGCTCCGTTTTGATTGCTTGACAGACAGTTGCTGCAGCAACAGCAGCGCTACAACACAACTGCTTCAAGGTGGAGTCAGAAATAGATGATGACAGATCTGTCATGGACATGGTGGAGAGTTGACTCTCAGAGACAAAGGGTCTGAGTTTGACAGACACCTGTCTGACCAAGTCCCCAGCAAGAGCTCTCATGTCTATTGCTCCACTAGCTGAGTTGTAGGAGCAGGCACTCTGTGGCCTTGACGGGCTCCTGCTATCCAAAAATCCTGTTATCCCAAAAACTTCAAGTACAAGATCCACAACATCGGATGACACTTCTGTCATTCTGTTGTTGGACAGAAATTGACTTGGATGAATGGTGCCTGCATTCAGAGTCCAGTCGCAAATAGAGTTGTCGGACTGACTCTGGACTAGTGGAACTAGACAGGTTTCACTTGGACCTTGACCAAAGAGTTCTGCCATTTTGAGCAGAACTGATCTTAAGACCTTTGACTTGGAAATGTTCAGCAGTGGGTCGTTGTTGGACAGTCTGGTAGACGGTCTACTAGCCGATCTCTGAACAACTAGGCTTTGTACTTCTGCCGAAATGGCAGTGAGAAAATAGGTCAAGGGGCTGGTCGCTCGCCCCTTGTTTCCTCCGTTGGCTTTAGCCTTGAAGATGCTATCTATGATGATGACTATAACCTGTCCAGCCAGAGGACCCAATATGGCCTCAAGCTCCCTCTCTAACTCAAGGGGAGACTTGTGGCCATGCGCAATATGCTCTATGGCATGGGAATACATCTTAGCAGACACCATGCTTAGCATCTCTTGGGCAAACTGCTGACTTGCTGAGATACTACCAGACAGCGGACCTAGAGTTCCCTGACTGAGACTTTGCATTAGCTCAGCCAATCTGGAGTTGAGAAGGTTCATAACCAACTCTACAATACCCATCATAAACCTGGTGTCCGTTGGTATTTTGACAGGTCTGTATTTCTCCCGTCTACTCCAACTGGACGACAGTACGATGTCACTCTGCGACTGGCCGCTCTGGACCATGTTGAAGACAGAATCCTCAGAGATTCCAAACACAGATCTCAGTGGTGCTGAGTGGGGTCTGTGTCTCATCTCTCTATCACCACCCTCAGGTGAGGAGACATATCGCTCTTCATCCTCACTCAGCAAGGAAGTCATGGACCTGCAGAAGGCACAACAGAAATGAATAGTACATGGTAACAAAATACAAAATATGATCCAAGAATTTGGAAGTATCTAAGTAGTATTTCTCACTAAGTGGATCTGGAATGGATATTTGTACCTATAACAAGGGACATGGGAATAATGTTTTTAGAAAGACTTACAAGAAGAGGAGGGGAAAGGGGTAAGTACCTATGAGAGGAGGGGAAAGGGGTAAGTACCTGTGAGAGGAGGGGATAGGGGTAGGTACCTGTGAAAGGAGGGGCTAGGGGTAGGTACCTGTGAAAAGAGGGGCTAGGGGTAGGTACCTGTGAGAGGAGGGGATAGGGGTAAGTACCTGTGAGAGGAGGGGATAGGGGTAGCTACCTGTGAGAGGAGGGAAAAGGGGTAGGTACCTGTGAGAGGAGGGGATAGGGGTAGGTACCTATGAGAGGAGGGGATAGGGGTAAGTACCTATGAGAGGAGGGGATAGGGGTAAGTACCTATGAGAGGAGGGGATAGGGTTAGGTACCTATGAGAGGAGGGGATAGGGGTTAGGTACCTATGAGAGGAGGGGATAGGGGTAAGTACCTATGAGAGGAGGGGATAGGGTTAGGTACCTATGAGAGGAGGGGATAGGGTTAGGTACCTATGAGAGGAGGGGATAGGGGTTAGGTACCTATGAGAGGAGGGGATAGGGGTAAGTACCTATGAGAGGAGGGGATAGGGGTAAGTACCTATGAGAGGAGGGGATAGGGTTAGGTACCTATGAGAGGAGGGGATAAGGGTTAGGTACCTATGAGAGGAGGGGATAGGGGTAAGTACCTATGAGAGGAGGGGATAGGGGTAAGTACCTATGAGAGGAGGGGATAGGGTTAGGTACCTATGAGAGGAGGGGATAGGGTTAGGTACCTATGAGAGGAGGGGATAGGGTTAGGTACCTATGAGAGGAGGGGATAGGGGTAAGTACCTGTGAGAGGAGGGGAAAGGGGTGGGAGTTCGTGTGCTGCAAGTGGTTCTAGAACTGGTGCGCCTACTGGGTCCTCCACTAAAGCTGAATCTGACGCTGCGGCCAAGAGAGGTCACTTCTCTTGCCTCATTACTTCCTGATCCAGAAGAGCTTGACGAATCAGAGAGCTCTATCTGCATGGTGAGGTCAAGGGCGGGAATGACCACAGTGGATGTAGACTCCATCACCCAATTTGTGATATCCATGCACCTGGCACTAAACTCATGTCTGCTCATCTGAAATGTTAAAAGACCATACAGAGTTAGTTTGTTAACGGAGCTGCACTGCTGCACCATGTATTCACTCAAGCTAGTCAATTAAAGCAGTGGTTCAGGATGTTCCCCAATGCTGGAAAGGGGGGCCTGAGTGAAAAAGTTTGTGAACCTCTGAATTAAAGGTCCTGCACGATTTCCACCAATAAGAGTTTGGAATGTTTGGTCCATCTTACCAACATGAACTACTTTAGAAGTGACTATAACTCACCCCGGCACGCATATTCTCACTCAGCAGATTCCAATGGCTGAAAAGTAAATAAATAAAGGTACACAATTAAACTACATGACATTACCTCTATTCTCTTAGATTACGTTATGGATGGACCTCTACGGAACTAGGCCACATCCAAACATCCCTGATTGGTCATTTGGTCAGTTGAGTCCCTTGTATTTGCCCGAGACTCATCACCTCCTTCTCAAAACCCATTGGACGAGAAGGTCAAAAGGGAGGGCTTTCTCATCCAATGGGTTTTGAGAAGGAGGCGAGAAGAGAGGACGTGAGGAGTATGCAATTGAAATTGTCCCTATGGGTGCGTCCCAAATGGCCCCTATTCCTTAAATACTGAACTATTGTTGACCAAGGCTCTAATAGGGAACATATCTAGGGGATGCATGGGGAAGCCAAAGAGAAACTTACCCATCCTTCATGTCCTGCACAAAGGTGTGTAGGTCTGGGTAGCTTCTCTTTCCCCTGCTGAGGGTGAGGCTGGTCTGGGAGGCTGCAGCCTTGCGGGTCACGCTAGTGAAGGTCACCACTGCAGCCTGATGGGGACAGAAAGCAGACTTAGGCTGGAATTCAATCAAATTCGCCATAGCACTGTTAATGCAATGTCTGTTTACGAACTACTGTCTGCATGCACAAACAGAAATGTACACACACACTGTTATCTGGAAGCATTTACCTTTGCCACTCGTTCAGTCTCCTGGGATTGAGATGTCCCGGCTGTTTGTAGATCATCACTCTCCTGCATCACACTCTCTCCTTCGACCTCCAGTGTCAGAGTTGATGTGGCTGTCTTCAGATCAACCTGCTTCAACTCACTCTCACCTTTGGCCTCCTAGATTAGAAGACCTTTACTAGCTCAAGCTTTGAAAATTTATTTGTCATTTTAATCTTCAATGCGTCATTAAAACACAAAACACAATACATCATACCTCCTGTGACTGAGATGGGATGACAACGGCCTCGTCCAACTCACTCTCTCCTTCAACCTCCTGTGACTGAGGTGGGATGGCAACAGCATCGTCCAACTCAATCTCTCCTTCAACCTCCTGTGACTGAGGTGGGATGGCAACAGCATCGTCCAACTCAATCTCTCCTTCAACCTCCTGTGACTGAGGTGGGATGGCAACAGCATCGTCCAACTCACTCTCTCCTTCAACCTCCTGTGACTGAGGTGGGATGGCAACAGCATCGTCCAACTCAATCTCTCCTTCAACCTCCTGTG
Source organism: Salvelinus namaycush (assembly GCF_016432855.1). Lineage (NCBI taxonomy): Eukaryota > Metazoa > Chordata > Actinopteri > Salmoniformes > Salmonidae > Salvelinus > Salvelinus namaycush. Next base: position 187,019 of record NW_024060341.1, read on the forward strand.
ACTGAGATGGGATGGCAACGGCCTCGTCCAACTCACTCTCTCCTTCAACCTCCTGTGACTGAGGTGGGATGGCAACAGCATCGTCCAACTCAATCTCTCCTTGAACCTCCTGTGACTGAGGTGGGATGGCAACAGCATCGTCCAACTCAATCTCTCCTTCAACCTTCTGTGACTGAGACGTGCCATCTGTCTTCAGATCAGCCTCCTGCATCTCAATCTCTCCTTCAGCCTCTAGTGACAGAGTTTGGATATCTGTCTCTAGAACAGCCTCTTCCAACGTGGTCTGTCTCTCAACCTCTCTGTGATCTTTATCAGATCTAGATACAGAAAAAGTAATCTCTCTAAGGTCACTATAATGTGCTATAATGTGAGTGTGAGGATGTGTTCCAATTATAGAATTAGAATCATAGAAGTAGAATGAATCATTCTAGAATTAGAATAGAATCACTCGAATTATATGGTTCCAATACTCTGAGATGACTCGGCCTATCCAGAGGTATATACAGTATTTAGAGAATTTGGCAAACTTTTAGAAAGGACTCCATGTTAGCGCCTTTGAGCCTTTCATTTACCCAATAAGTCAATTATAAAATAGATGTTCAGTTACATATTATTGTTTAAAATGTCAATATTGCGCATGGGGAGCCAGCTCTCATATGGATATCTTTGATTATACTGTGTCATATAATGTATACATATTGATGTAAATGCAACATAATGCAGATAGATGTCCCATCTCTCTAAATACATGGCTCTGGGCCTACCTCTCCATAGGACCTTTGACCTACTACATAATCTGTATTTGTAGGCCTATGTGATCCTGTAACCAGTCACAAATGTGTCATTAGTGTAAATCACTTACCTGTCTTCCTTCATAACATCACCGTCATTGATGGGGTCATCCAGGTCTATGAGGGTGAGGTCATTCCCACTGACCTCTGACTCCTGAAAGACAGGACAAAGTCATGTTTGGATGTCACCTACTGTGTCGCCTTTAGCCGTGTTGAAAACAACTGGGAACTCTCTGACTTCCGACTTCAGTGCGTTCAAGACAACCGGGGGGAAAAAACTAACTCCGACAGGGAAAAATCGTTTTCAACAGTCATCCAACTTGGATTTCCAAGTCAGAAGCAGCGCGGCTTGGCGTGTCATGTTTCGGAGGACTCCTGACTCGACCTTTACCTCTCCCGAGCCCGTTGGGAAGTTGCAGTGATGAGACTAGATCGTAACTACCAATTGGATATCACAAAAAAATGACAAAAAATTAAATTAAATAAAGTCGGAAACTCTGGCATCTTTTTAGAGCTCCAACTTTCCGACCTAAAGACCATGGAAGTCATGATTTGACCAAGATCACTTGCCTTGAAAGCACCATTAACCCAACACTCATTGTCACATCATAATGCATCATATGCATAGAAATAGAATCACCAGAACATCATGTCAGGTGTACAGTTCAGTTTACCAGTCAAATTGCCATGGTCAGAGGCTCTATCCTTTCTAGTGATTCTATTTCTACGGTCACATCATAATGCATCATATCTATGCTTGTGTCCGAAATAGCACCCTATTTCCAATATAGTGCACTTCTTTTGGCCGGAGCCCTATAGAGTGCCACAGTAATGAGTCAAAATCCCCATAAAACCTAGTAGTCAAACAGGGAAATGGTTCCAATCGTTTTCCCACCATACATTTTTCCATAGTGGATTTTAGAAACACTTAAAATAAGGGGTGTGTTTCAGGTAGGCTTACCATTTTGATAACTGTGTAAATCTCTCTAGGACAAGGTGACTTTTATCAATATATTCGCCTGTATTTACCCCCCCAAAATGAAATGCTAATTAGCTGCTAATGTGGCTATCATAAAGAATTTCAAATGCCACGATGATCATGCTGATCGAGGCAAAGATAAGAATCTCTTGACTAACTATCTAATGTTAGCTAAATGTAGTAATTAATAAATTGGCTACATTTCTTTAAATGGACAATTCTGTGAACTGTTTAGTGCAAGTTTTAAATTGACACAATACCTGTTAGCAAAGGTGTCAGCTAGAAATGACGTTTAGGAGCTTGCAGGGATTTGTAGTTTTGCATGTCTACTTTGATGCTAATTAGACATTTCGAATCTGAGAGTAAATAGAGCCAAATGTATTGCTAAAAGTCACCTTGTCCATGAGAGCTTTACATGGTTATAAAAATGTCACACCACGGTAAACCCACATGAAACACAGCCCTTGTTTTATGTGTTTCTAAAATCGCCTATGGGAAAAATTTATGGTGGAAAAACGATTGGAACCATTTCCCTCCCTGTTTGACCGCTAGGTTTTATGGGTATTATGACACCTCCACTGTGGGGCTATATAGACGGGTTGGTTGTTTAGCAACAACACTGGCAAGTAACTGTGGGTAAAATAGACAGGGTAAATAGACAGGGTTTGCTTAGAATGTTGACAACATGTAAACTATATTTAGTCTCTAAATGTTAATTGCAAACAAATACATTTGCATAATGAGCACTTGCTAGCTGAGGTTTAGAGTCATAACAAGATACACGCATTCCGGCCATTGATGAGCGCGCATGTTTTTCGTGACGTCAGCCAACCAGTGTATGTATCTTGGTCAAAAGTAGTGCACTAGCCTACATAGGGAACAGGGTGCCATTTAGGACGGAAATGTGAAGGTGGTGTCATAATAACCTTTGACCCTAGTCCCCCATTTGACCCACAACAGATTCTACTGTACCTTTAGCCAACTCTCATGACTCCCCGGCCATAGACTTTGTAGTTTGATATTACAGAATGAATAGCACATAATTTTATTTATTTAACAATATTTAATCCACAGTAATTAATATAAATGGGGATTTAAAAATAATTATAAACTGGGTGGATCGAGACCTGAATGCTGATTGGCTGAAAGCCATGGTATATCAGACTGTATACCATGGGTATGACAAAACGTGTATTTTTTACTGCTCTAATTATGTTGGTAACCAGTTATAATAAATAGTAATAAGGCACCTCGGGGATTCGTGATATATGGCCAATATACCACATGGCTACGGGCTGTGTCCGAACACTTCGGGTTGCGTCGTGCGTAAGAACAGCCCCTAGCCGTGGTATATTGACCATATACCACAACCCCTTGGGCCTTATTGCTTAAATAACATGCCTACCTTGAACTCTTTATTCTCCATGTCCTTGCAAAATCAGAACATTTCCTTGCCAAAATGAACGCTCCTCCAGCACTAGCGAGAATCACTGAACTGCTCCCGCGGTTTCTCATCAGTTTCAACGTGTATCAGTGATGACGTAACAATGCTGTACAGATTTGACGCACTTCCAATCTCGTGCTGATGCAACGCTCTGTGCGGTTGTAAATTCACGCATGGAAATCCTGCGAGTTGTAAACAAATGTAGGCTACTATTGCCTTTAAAAATGTAATGTTGTGGACGCAATGCAAAATAAAATAGAATACATAACCCACACCGATAACCCAGAGTTCATCATTAAATAACATTTATTACTCATAAAATATACAGCAAACTTCAGATACTGAAAGAATTCATGGGAGTTTCGAATTCAGTCACTATTTCATATGTACGTGCTAGTTTCATCCGTTTAAAAGAATGAAAATGACACGAAAAAACCTGTGAACCTCTTGTTGCTGATTTGGTGAACATAGCAAATGTATTGCACATATTTCCAGTTAAAATGATTTTCAAAAAGAGACAAAAACTGGGATTTGAACATGCAATCACATACAAGGATTGAGTGGTTTCATTTTTTGAAGAAGTTAAAGCAAGCAAAACCTGTTAAAAAACATTGATTATAAGACCAAAGACAAATAATATAGATATTTATTTTCCAACAGAAGAAAATCTAATTGCTGCTGTCCTACCATTGGTTTACACAGTGTTTCTCCTCTCCAAGGGAGACATGTTTTCCACCTCACATGCCTCGGGATAGTATCAGTGCTTTTCACAAACGTTGTAGTACTTAGTGTGCATCATTGTTTTCGCTCATACAGCTGCCCCTACTCTTCTAACCACCCCTCAGTAACTAACGAAGGCATAAAATTATGACATAAATATCACAAGAAAGAACACATGAATTAATCATTTACTTTCTAAAATACTTTCTAGAGGCCAAAGGACAGGTAGGTTTAATAACACAAATGTAATATGTCCCATCAAAAAGTCCTGTTGCTCACATACCGGTATGCAAAACCAGCATCCCAAATGGCACCCTATTTCCTTTAGAGTGCACTGCTTTTGACCAGAACCCTATGGGCCCTGTTCAACAGTAGTGTACTATTCAGTATAGGGAATAGGGTTCCATTTGGGATCATGAAATCTTTACAATTACTCATGAGAGCAAATACTACAATTTTTTGATTCCCACAGAGCTTAAGACATGAATGATTTTATTAAAATGTTTGTTCATAAAAAATGTATGATTTCCCCTCCTCCCACATGGATTACAGACAAGAGGCTAGGTGCGTTCTGACTGTCTTAGTGTGCGGATAAACAAGACAATCACTCTCATGAAACTTAAATGAAACATCACTCCTAATGTCTTTTCTCAGCCCAAACACTCAGCCCAATATCTACAGTCAAAACAGGTTTTGAAAATGCTTCTTCCACATCTATTGGTCCCTGTCTGTTTTGCTCTCAGTGAGGTGCTAAAATCCCCTTGGACTACAGGTTATTGCCATCATAAGGTGTCTGTCTGTTGGCCGGACACTTTCTACCGTTTAGGACCTTTGTGGGTAAAGGTAAAGATGGGGTATAGAAGCAGCAGTTCCTCTGAAGTCCAGTATCTGCTGGAAGGACACCTGGTGGTACGAGAGGATGAGTGTGGGCCAGCCAGCCTGTTGTTCCTCCCCCTCTCCCTCCCCCCTTTTCTCTCTCTCTCAGTCTGAGGGACTTTTAAGGCTCCTGTGCGGACTGTCTCGGTTCGTGCCCTCCCGAAGCTGGCTGTGGTGATTTAAGACACGCTATATTTATGTGTGTATTTGTTTGTGGCCTCGGGCTCACTTCGCTGTCCCTCTGTCCAGTACGTACCGTTGTAGCAGGCCCAGTGTAGTGGCGTGTAGCCCTGGTTGTCTGTGATGACGGGGAGGGTCCACACTGACTGGGCGGTGTGTAGGAGCCACCCCAGCACCACGATGTGTCCGGACGTCGCCACCAGGTGGACAGGGCTCCGCCCCTTACCTTTCCGAACCAGGAAGCTGGCGCTGTGCTGCACTCCTCGTGACCCGTCACCGCCTAGGAGGAAGGGAGGGGAGACAAGAATGGATTTTAATAATTCATAATCTATTAAATAATAAGGAATAATAATAGGTATATTTGGGCATAATTTATATTCCATGCTAGATCCCACACCAAAGCCATCCCTAGTAGTTCAATGGCCCCATCCCTAGATCAGAACAAGCCTCCCCCTCTCTTTCTGTGTGTGAGCGCGTACAGCCAGCTCTCCTCACTACCCTTCTGTGTAGAGCTGTTCTGTGCCATTTGTCTCTGGCTCCCTTGTTGAGCAATGAGTACACACAGTCTGTGTGTCCGCTCAGCACCGACAGCATCAGAGGGGTTCTGATACACAAGACAACAGGTCATATTACAAACTGGTAATAACCAGGCTGAGTCCCAAATGGCAACCTATTCCCTATATCGTACACTACTGTTGACCTGAGCCCATAGGGCTTTGGTTTAAAGTAGTGCATCAAGTAGGGTATAGGTTGCCATTTGGGATGAAGCCCTAGTGTCAAAATCTCTTTATTTCAGGAATTGTATCCGAAACCCAAATGAGTTACTGTCTATTCCCGTCTTGAACATCCACTGCACTCTGGAGGTCAGCATTTCCAATCAGCAAACGCAAACACTCCGAATAACCGTTGTTAGCTAGAGGAAGATAAACAGAGAGGATATAAGAATGTCAGATGATTGACCGTTGGTAGCTAGAGGAGGATAAACAGAGAGGATATAAGAATGTCAGATTGACCGTTGGTAGCTAGAGGAGGATAAACAGAGAGGATATAAGAATGTCAGATGATTGACCGTTGGTAGCTAGAGGAGGATAAACAGAGAGGATATAAGAATGTCAGATGATTGACCGTTGGTAGCTAGAGGAAGATAAACAGAGAGGATATAAGAATGTCAGATGATTGACCGTTGGTAGCTAGAGGAGGATAAACAGAGAGGATATAAGAATGTCAGATGATTGACCTTCAGTAGCTAGAGGTGGAAAAACGGAGAAGATATAAGAATGTGAGATGATTGACCATTGGTAGCTGGAGGAGGATAAACAGAGAGGATATAAGAATGTCAGATGATTGGCCGTTGGTAGCTAGAGGAAGATAAATAGAGAGGATATAAGAATGTGAGATGATTGACCTTCAGTAGCTAGAGGTGGAAAAACGGAGAGGACATAAGAATTTCAGATGATTGACCATTGATAGCTAAAGGAGCATAAACAGAGAGGATATAAGAATGTGAGATGATTGACCGTTGGTAGCTGGAGGAGGATAAACAGAGAGGATATGAGCAGATTGCTGGATGACTATAACCTTCACATGAACAGACAGATTTGTAGAACAATGGTGTTGGTAGATGACATCCTCAAGATGTTAACACAGCAGATAATAAAGAATTTTGGGGCTGAGGCCATCGAAGCCTGTCACCTGCTAGCTGTGTACCTGGCTCTGGATAGAAGTCTCCCCTGTGCATTGATGTAGGATCAGCTTACCCTCCCTAGATCCTCAATCATTAGTGGAAAACATGACAAAAAATGACCTTAGATCAGTGTCTAGTGGGCATGTTCACACTATACCATGTAACATCCCTAGAGTGGACATTGTCGTCCTAGCAACATTACCAAACAAATGGCCATCTTGGTCAGGAAAACTTTTTAATTACAGAAGCTCTGTGTGATATCCTATGTGTACCTGCAGCGTGGATGGGGGTCCTCTTTAGGGTGAAGTATTTAACCAGGATGGAGGCTCCCTGGTTGATGAGGACGTCAACAAACTCCACATGGCATTTTAAGGCAGACAGCCCCTGGCTGTCCCTCACATCTAGATCCAGCAGAGACTGAACCAGGACCTCCATAGCATGGTGGTGGCCGTGGTACGCCTGAATAGAAACACAAACACAGTCTCAAGCAAAGTCCAGTGGTACGCCTGAATAGATATACACTCTTAATATAATCAATGTCCTATAGTAGACCAGTGGTACGCCCGAACAGAAATACAGTGCTAGACCTCTAAAGTAGACCAGAGTCTTTCAATCGGGAGACCATTTTTGCTCCCGCCCAGCATCAACATCTGAGGTCCCTGCCAAGCGTGGGATTGAGAAACAAACACTCTACTTCTCCTCTGAGGTTGATTAACTCAAATGGCAAAATAAGGAAATCATCCTCATCATCACTGTGTAGAATATGCATGTATTTTACACTAATCAGGAATAGATAGGAATTTGGTGTGTGAGTCTGTCTGGACAGTCAACTTCCTGTGGAAAATCAACACCATGCCTGCATCCCAGATAGCACCCTATTCCCTATGTAGTTAACTACTTTTGATCAGGGCCTATAAGGATCTGGTCAAAAGTAGTGTACTAAAGAGGGAATAGGGTACCATTTGTCATATGGAGACCACTACAGAAGCAGGTAGGCTTTACTCACAGCGAGGTGTAGAGGGCTGATGGGAGCTCTGACATCAAAGTCGTTTAGCATGTCTGTCCCTGAGGTTTCAATTAGTTGAGGAAAGACAAGGACTGCCAGTTCAGACTTGTAACATATTTACTTGGAAGGTTAGTCTAGTAGCATGTGAAACATGGTAAATCTCAGTGACCAGCCCCTGCAGACATACTGGGGTGTTGCATCCATACCTTAAACAAGCAAGTGTGAGAAAGTTACCAACTGGCACTTACATCTAAAGGTGTTTCACTTGCAATCTGGAAAAAGAACATCAAGAGTGACAATGCGTCCACGACAAACATGCAGCCACACCTTAAAACCTACTGTTGGGTTCTGAGAATATGAAATATACTAATTCATGTCACTGAGGGAGAGCTTAATGTATAACGTTTACATTATGTCAGGATATGTTATTGTTAGCCATCTGGGATCCTCTGGGATTTTTTGTTTATTTCACCTTTATTTAACCAGGTAAGCTAGTTGAGAACAAGTTCTCATTTACAACTGCGACCTGGCCAAGATAAAGCAAAGCAGTGCGACACAAACAACAACACAGAGTTACACATGGAATAAACAAGCGTACAGTCAATAACACAATAGAAAAAAAGAAAGTCTATAAAGGTGTGCAAATGGCGTAAGGAGGTAAGGCAATAAATAGGCCATAGTTTCAAAGTAAGAAACATTTTGCAGACTAACACTGGAGTGATAGATGAGCAGATGATGATGTGCAAATAGTGATACTGGTGTGCAAAAGAGCAGAAAAGTAAATAAAAACAATATGGGGATGAGGTGGGTAGATTGGGGTGGGCTATTTACAGATGAACTATGTATAGCTGCAGTGATCGGTTAGCTGCTCAGATAGCTGATATTTAAAGTTAGTGAGTGAAATGTAAGTCTCCAGCTTCTGCGATTTTTTCAATTCGTTCCAGTCACTGGCAGCAGAGAACTGGAAGGAAAGGCGGCCAAAAGAGGTGTTGGCTTTGGGGATAACCAGTGAGATATACCTGCTGGAGCGCGTGCTACGGGTGGGTGTTGTTATCGTGACCAGTGAGCTGAGATAAGGCGGAGCTTTACCTAGCATAGACTTATAGATTACCTGGAGCCAGTGGGTCTGGCGACGAATATGTAGCGAGGGCCAGCCGAAAAGAGCATACAGGTCGTACTGGTGGGTGGTATAAGGGGCTTTGGTAACAACACGGATGGCACTGTGATAGACTGCATCCAGTTTGCTGAGTAGAGTATTGGAAGCTATTTTGTAGATGACATCGCCAAAGTCGAGGATTGGTAGGATAGTCAGTTTTACTAGGGTAAGTTTGGCGGCGTGAGTGAAGGAGGCTTTGTTGCGAAATAGAAAGCCGATTCTAGATTTGATTTTGGATTGGAGATGTTTGATATGGGTCTGGAAGGAGAGTTTACAGTCTAGCCAAACACCTAGGTATTTGTAGTTGTCCACGTATTCTAGGTCAGAACCGTCCAGAGTAGTGATGCTAGTCGGGCGGGCGGGTGCGGGCAGCGAACGGTTGAAAAGCATGCATTTGGTTTTACTAGCGTTTAAGAGAAGTTGGAGGCCACGGAAGGAGTGTTGTATGGCATTGAAGCTCGTTTGGAGGTTAGATAGCACATTGTCCAAGGAAGGGCCAGAAGTATACAGAATCGTGTCGTCTGCGTAGAGGTGGATCAGGGAATCGCCCGCAGCAAGAGCAACATCATTGATATATACAGAGAAAAGAGTCGGCCCGAGAATTGAACCCTGTGGTACCCCCATAGAGACTGCCAGAGGACCAGACAACATGCCCTCCGATTTGACACACTGAGCTCTGTCTGCAAAGTAGTTGGTGAACCAGGCAAGGCAGTTATCAGAAAAACCGAGGCTACCGAGTCTGCCGATAAGAATATGGTGATTGACAGAGTCGAAAGCCTTGGCCAGGTCGATGAAGACGGCTGCACAGTACTATCTTTAATCGATGGCGGTTATGATATCGTTTAGTACCTTGAGCGTGGCTGAGGTGCACCCGTGACCGGCTCGGAAACAAGATTGCACAGTGGAGAAGGTACGGTGGAATTCGAGATGGTCAGTGATCTGTTAATTGACTTGGCTTTCGAAGACCTTAGATAGGCAGGGCAGGATGGATATACAGTGGGGCAAAAAAGTATTTAGTCAGCCACCAATTGTGCAAGTTCTCCCACTTAAAAAGATGAGAGAGGCCTGTAATTTTCATCATAGGTACACTTCAACCATGACAGACAAAATGAGGGAAAAAAATCCAGAAAATCACATTGTAGGATTTTTTATGAATTTATTTGCAAATTATGTTGGAAAATAAGTATTTGGTCACCTACAAACCAGCAAGATTTCTGGCTCTCACAGACCTGTAACTTCTTCTTTAAGAGGCTCCTCTGTCCTCCACTCGTTACCTGTATTAATGGCACCTGTTTGAACTTGTTATCAGTATAAAAGATACCTGTCCACAACCTCAAACAGTCACACTCCAAACTCCACTATGGCCAAGACCAAAGAGCTGTCAAAGGACACCAGAAACAAAATTGTAGACCTGCACCAGGCTGGGAAGAGTGAATCTGCAATAGGTAAGCAGCTTGGTTTGAAGAAATCAACTGTGGGAGCAATTATTAGGAAATGGAAGACATACAAGACCACTGATAATCTCCCTCGATCTGGGGCTCCACGCAAGATCTCACCCCGTGGGGTCAAAATGATCACAAAAACAGTGAGCAAAAATCCCAGAACCACAAGGGGGGACCTAGTGAATGACCTGCAGAGAGCTGGGACCAAAGTAACAAAGCCTACCATCAGTAACACACTACGCCGCCAGGGACTCAAATCCTGCAGTGCCAGACGTGTCCCCCTGCTTAAGCCAGTACATGTCCAGGCCCGTCTGAAGTTTGCTAGAGAGCATTTGAATGATCCAGAAGAAGATTGGGAGAATGTCATATGGTCAGATGAAACCAAAATATAACTTTTTGGTAAAAACTCAACTCGTCGTGTTTGGAGGACAAAGAATGCTGAGTTGCATCCAAAGAACACCATACCTACTGTGAAGCATGGGGGTGGAAACATCATGCTTTGGGGCTGTTTTTCTGCAAAGGGACCAGGACGACTGATCCGTGTAAAGGACAGAATGAATGGGGCCATGTATCGTGAGATTTTGAGTGAAAACCTCCTTCCATCAGCAAGGGCATTGAAGATGAAACGTGGCTGGGTCTTTCAGCATGACAATGATCCCAAACACACTGCCCGGGCAACGAAGGAGTGGCTTCGTAAGATGCATTTCAAGGTCCTGGAGTGGCCTAGCCAGTCTCCAGATCTCAACCCCATAGAACATCTTTGGAGGGAGTTGAAAGTCCGTGTTGCCCAGCAACAGCCCCAAAACATCACTGCTCTAGAAGAGATCTGCATGGAGGAATGGGCCAAAATACCAGCAACAGTGTGTGAAAACCTTGTGAAGACTTACAGAAAACGTTTGACCTCTGTCATTGCCAACAAAGGGTATATAACAAAGTATTGAGATAAACTTTTGTTATTGACCAAATACTTATTTTCCACCATAATTTGCAAATAAATTCATTAAAAATCCTACAATGTGATTTTCTGGATTTTTTTTCTTCTCATTTTGTCTGTCATAGTTGAAGTGTACCTATGATGAAAATTACAGTCCTCTCTCATCTTTTTAAGTGGGAGAACTTGCACAATTGGTGGCTGACTAAATACTTTTTTGCCCCACTGTAGGTCTGTAACAGTTTGGGTCCAGGGTGTCTCCCCCTTTGAAGAGGGGGATGACCGCGGCAGCTTTCCAATCCTTGGGGATCTCAGACGATATGAAAGAGAGGTTGAACAGGCTGGTAATAGGGGTTGCGACAATGGCGGCGGATAGTTTCAGAAATAGAGGGTCTTCAGACATGGGCAAACTACGGCCCGCGGGCCACATACGGCCCGTTAGGCTTTTTAATCCGGCCCGCCGAACTTGTCCAAATTATAGTAAAAACCTCCTTTTTTTCCCCTTTCCCTGCAATGCCCACGTTTCCCCAATAGATGGCGCACTCAAAACACATTGACCGTTGTTGGAGTGGCGCGTATTTCTCTTTATTTCACTTTAATTTTCACTTCGTTTCACGTCACCATTAAGCCCTTCTGTGAAAATGAGCGGACCAAAGAGAAGGAAAGTGGACAGCGAATGCCGAGTGTTTAATAAGGAGTGGACAACAAAATACTTCTTCACTGAAGTCCGATCAACGGCTGTATGTCTGATATGCCAAGAAGCTGTTGCGGTTTTCAAAGAGTACAATATCAGCCGTCACTTTGCCACGAAGCATGCAAACTATGCTAGCAAGCAGTCAACACAAGAACGGGCGGCTACTGCTCAGAGGTTGGCAGCTAATTTACAGAGTCAACAGAACTTTTTTCACCGACAAACTGCAATTCAAGAGTCAAGTACCAAGGCAAGTTATTTGCTGGCATTCAAATTAGCAAAGGCTAGCAAGCCTTTCTCCGAAGGCGAGTTTTTGAAAGAGTGCATGGTAGAGACAGCAGGTCTCTTGTGTCCGGAGAGCAAAGCCAAGTTTGAAAAAATCAGTTTAGCACGCAGGACAGTGACTCGCCGCGTGGAACTGATTGACGAAGATATAGTCAGCGAGTTAAACAAAAAGGCGGAGTCCTTTAAGTTATATTCACTAGCACTGGATGAAAGTAACGACATAAAAGACACTGCTCAGCTCCTAATTTTTATCCGAGGGATTAACGACAGTTTTGAGATAACGGAGGAGCTTTTGAGCATGGAATCACTGAAAGGGAAAACGCGAGGAGAGGACTTATATGAACAGGTGTCTGCTGTCATCGAGAGAATGAAGCTACCTTGGAGTAAACTTGCCAATGTCACCACGGATGGATCGCCAAATTTAACTGGAAAAAACATCGGGCTGCTGAAAAGAATCCAGGATAAAGTGAAAGAAGAAAACCCTGACCAGGATGTTATTTTACTTCACTGCATCATTCATCAGGAGTCTCTGTGTAAGTCTGTATTGCAGCTTAATCACGTCGTGGATCCAGTTGTAAAACTTGTTAACTTCATACGAGCAAGGGGACTTAATCATCGTCAGTTCATTACGTTCCTGGAAGAAACTAATGCGGATCACCAGGACCTACTTTACCACTCTCGCGTCCGCTGGTTAAGTTTGGGGAAAGTGTTTCAACGAGTCTGGGAGCTCAAAGACGAGATTCGCTCATTTTTTAATTTAATGGGGAAATCCGAAGAATTCCCCGAGCTGAGCGACACAAACTGGCTTTGTGACTTTGCGTTTGCTGTGGACATATTTTCACACATGAATGAGCTGAACGTGAAGCTACAGGGGAAAGATCAGTTTGCGCACGACATGTACACAAATGTGAGAGCCTTCAAATCCAAGCTGGTTTTATTCTCCAGGCAAATGTCAAACAAATCTTTCGCACATTTCCCCACACTAGCCGTGCAGAAAGAGGCCGCCCGAAATGCGAAGAAATACTGCAAATCACTGGACGATCTGCACAGAGAATTTTGCCGTCGGTTCTGTGATTTTGAAAAAATTGACAAGTCACTTCAACTGGTGTCCTGTCCCCTGTCACAAGACCCCGAATCAGCACCGCAGGAGCTGCAATTGGAACTGATCGATCTTCAGTCTGACTCCGTCTCAAAGGAGAAGTTCAAGTCTCTTAAACTGAATGACTTTTACGCTTCACTTAACGAGACCGCGTTTCCAAACCTCCGGAGGACGGCGCAGAAGATGCTGGTGTTGTTTGGCTCGACCTACGTGTGTGAGCAGACGTTTAGCGTCATGAAAATCAACAAAGCCCATCACAGATCCAAGTTAACTGACCAACACCTCAGATCTGTCCTGAGAATTGCCACAACAAAACTAACTCCAGACTTTGATGCACTGGCAAAAAAGGGAGACCAACAACACTGTTCCCACTGAAATGGTGAGTTTTTCTGCTGTGTTATGAAAAAATGCATATGGAAAGTTTGGAAGTGCGTCTTTTAATTAAGAGCAATGCGCATTTACGCACAGCAGCGGTACAGTAGCTTTATTAACACGCCGCACATCGCTCTTAATTTAAATTAAAATTTTCAGCTGCAGGTAGGATATTTAATACAGCCTATGTCTGTGTGCTTGGCAACGATACACGTGTACTGTTTGCGCGTGAAGGCGAGGGCGTCCGTGGCGAGTTTGTAGAGCGCGCGGTCAGGACAATCCATCCATGATTTTGCGGAGTTTAACACAAGTAGATATTATTGAGCTTGAGTATTTCGTTGTGTAATAATATGTTTTGAATGTTGAAAGTGATTCCATTTTTCAATAAATGTTGATTTCTTTAACTTTGCACCTTCGATTGAAACTTATTAAAAACAGACGCAATCTTGATAAATCACAGTGCGTATGTTATTTTAATCTATTTACATTTCCTCATCCCGGTATCTGCGAAATAGTATGTAAATGCCATATCTTGCATATTCCTTGAGACAAATTTATTAACTGATAAGGGCTATTTTTCACATTTGAAAGACAGTTAATAAATTGGGTTGTAGTGTTCTTACTGTGCTATGAGGTTTGCACACACTACATTTAATGCTTTAGTATATCCGGCCCAAACACTCCCTCCAAATGCTCCTGGCCCGGCCCCTCTGTCAAATTTTAGAACCCATTGTGGCCCGCGAGTCAAAAAGTTTGCCCACCCCTGGTCTAGATTGTCAAGCCCAGCTGATTTGTATGGGTCCAGGTTTTGCAGCTCTTTCAGAACATTTGCTATCTGGATTTGGTTGGCATAAATGAGTAAAGCGGTGCCACAGAAATGTTTGAATTACAGCAGATACCTACCGGTAGCTCAAAAGTTGGAGCCAATTTTGTTGCTGTATTAACTGCATTTAAAGGTTGCGTGTACGTGCTTTTTGAATTCATGGCGACTAAGTGCGGTTTGCTACGACGCACACCCTGAGCGTTCATCATGCGGCTAGAGAAGGCCTGTATGAACAGACTTCCTCACGCTTCTCATAGAAATGTACCGGTTTCTTCCAATGGTTTATCCCATGTAAATCGGAGTGGGTGGAAAATCCTGGTCAAACTGTTCCTGCCCTCAAACCCTAGGTTAGCAGCGCTAAAAGCAACTCTGGGAGAGCCTGGACCTGATAGCAGCCTGCCAGCTAAGACAGGTTAGCATTGACTTATTTAAACCTGAAAGTTTGGATTGGCACTGGGATATGAAGACCAACCGCCAAAACGATGGGCTAATGATACGAGAGCTGGTTTTACATGTAAGCATTCACTAATAGGAAACCAAGTCAGTTATGAGAGAAGACACCCAGCAGAGTCATTTAAATGCAAGTTGACAACCGTGATATTAGTTAACACTGACACCATTAACCCCGATTCTAGCAGCCTCATACAGTGGGGCAAAAAAGTATTTAGTCAGCCACCAATTGTGCAAGTTCTCCCACTTAAAAAGATGAGAGAGGCCTGTAATTTTCATCATAGGTACACTTCAACCATGACAGACAAAATGAGGGAAAAAAATCCAGAAAATCACATTGTAGGATTTTTTATGAATTTATTTGCAAATTATGGTGGAAAATAAGTATTTGGTCACCTACAAACCAGCAAGATTTCTGGCCCTCACAGACCTGTAACTTCTTCTTTAAGAGGCTCCTCTGTCCTCCACTCGTTACTTGTATTAATGGCACCTGTTTGAACTTGTTATCAGTATAAAAGACACCTGTCCACAACCTCAAACAGTCACACTCCAAACTCCACTATGGCCAAGACCAAAGAGCTGTCAAAGGACACCAGAAACAAAATTGTAGACCTGCACCAGGCTGGGAAGAGTGAATCTGCAATAGGTAAGCAGCTTGGTTTGAAGAAATCAACTGTGGGAGCAATTATTAGGAAATGGAAGACATACAAGACCACTGATAATCTCCCTCGATCTGGGGCTCCACGCAAGATCTCACCCCGTGGTGTCAAAATGATCACAAGAACGGTGAGCAAAAATCCTAGAACCACACGGGGGGACCTAGTGAATGACCTGCAGAGAGCTGGGACCAAAGTAACAAAGCCTACCATCAGTAACACACTACGCCGCCAGGGACTCAAATCCTGCAGTGCCAGACGTGTCCCCCTGCTTAAGCCAGTACATGTCCAGGCCCGTCTGAAGTTTGCTAGAGAGCATTTGGATGATCCAGAAGAAGATTGGGAGAATGTCATATGGTCAGATGAAACCTAAATATAACTTTTTGGTAAAAACTCAACTCGTCGTGTTTGGAGGTCAAAGAATGCTGAGTTGCATCCAAAG
Organism: Salvelinus namaycush; assembly: GCF_016432855.1. Lineage (NCBI taxonomy): Eukaryota > Metazoa > Chordata > Actinopteri > Salmoniformes > Salmonidae > Salvelinus > Salvelinus namaycush. The sequence goes on from NW_024060341.1 coordinate 203,046, forward strand.
AACACCATACCTACTGTGAAGCATGGGGGTGGAAACATCATGCTTTGGGGCTGTTTTTCTGCAAAGGGACCAGGACGACTGATCCGTGTAAAGGAAAGAATGGGGCCATGTATCGTGAGATTGAGTGAAAACCTCCTTCCATCAGCAAGGGCATTGAAGATGAAACGTGGCTGGGTCTTTCAGCATGACAAAGATCCCAAACACACCGCCCGGGCAACGAAGGAGTGGCTTCGTAAGAAGCATTTCAAGGTCCTGGAGTGGCCTAGCCAGTCTCCAGATCTCAACCCCATAGAAAATCTTCGGAGGGAGTTGAAAGTCCGTGTTGCCCAGCAACAGCCCCAAAACATCACTGCTCTAGAGGAGATCTGCATGGAGGAATGGGCCAAAATACCAGCAACAGTGTGTGAAAACCTTGTGAAGACTTACAGAAAACGTTTGACCTCTGTTATATACCCTTTGTTGGCAATGACAAAGTATTGAGATAAACTTTTGTTATTGACCAAATACTTATATTCCACCATAATTTGCAAATAAATTCATTAAAAATCCTACAATGTGATTTTCAGGATTTTTTTTTCTCATTTTGTCTGTCATAGTTGAAGTATACCTATGATAAATTACAGGCCTTATCTTTAAGTGGGAGAACTTGCACAATTGGTGGCTGACTAAATACTTTTTTGCACCACTGTATGTACCAACCCCAAACACTCAGTTCCACAACCATCAAGTTTAAATGAACTAGAACCCATTCCACATCATGTGATGCTACTAGCATAATTTGACCAAATGTAGCTTAAGGCAAATGGTGATTTAAGCACAGGGGTCAAAGTAAACATATTGCTGATGCCAAAGCATGGTTATAATGCAAAATAAATGTTGCCATCACCACAGTTACTCTTGTCAGGTCATAGACCTCAACTCCAAGTAGGAACCGTCAAAACAATACTGAGGACACACGTATTACAGTTAACGTTTAATTGAGCCAAAACAAGAAAATGCAGTTACACACACATAACCTGGACTAGAGTACCCATGAACTCTTGCATGGACCCCGAGCACCATGTCCCACATCAGATATCCATGTTTGTGGTCAACGGGGGCTCAGATGCAGAAGTGAACAGTTCCTCAATGGCATGGTCAGACTGGCCGGTCGCAGCTGCCGAGTGTGAACGCTGCGTGTATCACATCCGGTATCAGGATAAATAAAAAGCAAGGTCTGCTAACTTTCTTTAATTACCGCAAACAATGAATGGCAAATGCAATTTTCGTATATACGGGTTCGCTGTATCACCACGCAGGGTACACAGGTAACTGGCAGGAAGTACGTAAACAGCTGTTCTTATACCGTGATGACGTAGTTCCAACGCGTCTGTTGGCCTATCACAGTAGAGGCTGGGCGCTGTTTAGACTTTGCCCCGCCTTTGCTGGCCCTCGGATTTGTCCAAGCCCCTTGGCGCGTTCCTTTTGTCCACATCTGGTTGCTGGGTAGATTAGATCCGTCTTGTGTCTGTCGATTCTACACTGAAACAGTTCCTAATATGGTATTGTCCAGTATTCTAACCTCCTGGTTGGCCTAGAGAGATGCACCCCTCCCCTCTCCAGACTGTCCACAGCTTTTATGGCCTATGTTGGTCAGTCCTTACACCTACACACACACCCCCCTCTGTATTGTGTGTGTGTGTGTAACAAAACAATATTCATCTTCAAACAATATGCTAACAGGCTATAGTGCATTAACATAAATCCTAACACGAGGTAGCGTCGTCAGACTGGCCAGTGGCAGCTTCAGAGGTAGCGTTGTCAGACGGGCCAGTGGCAGCTTCAGAGGTAGCGTTGTCAGACGGGCCAGTGGCAGCTTCAGAGGTAGCGTCGTCAGACGGGCCAGTGGCAGCTTCAGAGGTAGCGTCGTCAGACGGGCCAGTGGCAGCTTCAGAGGTAGCGTCGTCAGACGGGCCAGTGGCAGCTTCAGAGGTAGCGTCGTCAGACGGGCCAGTGGCAGCTTCAGAGGTAGCGTCGTCAGACGGGCCAGTGGCAGCTTCAGAGGTAGCGTCGTCAGAGGACAGGGCATCATTTGCCGGAGAGCTACCATGGTTTGGAGAAGCTTGGGATTCTACTTCATTAGTCTCGAAATACTCTAGAGAGAAAACATAAAGGAACAGTTGGGTATTCTACAGCAACACAGCTGTTCTACACGGTCAAGGCCAAATTGCCATTAGAATGTTGAGCAACATGAACCCAACACAGATTTAAAAGTATATGTTTCAGGCCGTACCTACTGTCTTGTTTAGCGTCAGACCCTATGGATCGGAGCAAGGCCAGGGCATGCACAATGGAGACGTCATTTGATGACAGCTCTGAAAAACGTAGGTTAAGGTACACAAGCAAAATGACCAAATCAAAGGGTTTGACAACATTATTTAGACAACCGAGTTACTCTATGGTGTTGAATGAGTGTCAAGCACAGCAGCACCATAGACACAGTACAAAGCTAGAAGGGTTGTGGAAAGAAACACTTACCTCCAAGTCTCCTCTGCAGAGAGACTTGCTCTTGCTTCTGGGACTTTCCAACAAGGTAACAAGAAACTGAGGAGAAAGTGTTGACAGAAGTTGAGTTGACACAAAATAGCTACATATATTAATAATAGCAGATGACCAATGCGGAACAATTTTAATCTCCAACTGATAAAGTTGAGCATATTTCCCAAACAAATGCCTTCAATCCAAATAAAACATTAGTGAACCAACCTTTCACAACCCCCACAGTCAACACAAAGAGCAGCAATTCTCTCACACCTCCCATGATCATGAAAATAGTCTGTGTTATCAACAGGTAATATCTTCACATGGCCTGTATGAGGCTTATATAGGCCACTAATGACAGTTTACCTGACAAACATGACTTAACGATCAATTAACATGCTTGATTGAGGTGTTACATTCAGATAGAAATAGACCATGTAGAACATATGTTGATTCTGGTGGGCAGGCAGTCTTTTCTACTCCATATATTGCATTTATATCTGTAATGTTTAACCCTAATGGTCTCAGATCAGCAGTAGAAAGAAGTAGGCCATATTGTTTTAGGTGTAATATTCAAAGATATTAGGGGGAAATAAACACTGTACCCAAATCCACTTTTTACAATGCTCCTGGGAAATGGGTAGGCCTCCACCATATAGTCCTCACAGTTTTACAGCTGTGTTATATTCCTTTATTTACATAGATCACATACATAAATATATATGTTAGCTGTAGGTAGCTTTGGGATAAAATTCCCATATTGTATTGTTACTAACATGAATCATAAATATCATATATTCCTCATTTGCTCTGTAGGAGGTTCGTCATATGAAGGACATTCAAGTGGATGTGACCCCTAACCTGCAATAGGGGCTCAGTGGGGTGACAGACATCCTGTAACGGATCTCCAAGCTAGTGTCTGAGGACCTGGAGGAGGCTGTGTCTACAGCTGTGGTTCAGGACATGCATGGTAACCTACCCTAACCTCACTGTATGAAGGATTTTATTTTTATGGATAGTCATCTCCAATCTGTTCAAATATTACTGTTGTTGATAACACACATTACTAAAATTATTCACACTTGTCTTCCTATTTCCACATAATCTGTCATGGTTCCCCACCCCAACAGGGCATAAAACCAACCTCTCTTTATTGCTACTGCCAAATCCAACAGCATTCGAGTATCTTATTGCTTTTCTTCTAACCCTGAATGGCAACTTTTTATCCTAGTACACAAGCATGTCACTTTATCCATCCACACCCACTCTACTGCCGCATGGCCACTGCGGCTGAGACTTTCACCCTCTCGTTGCAGGTATAGCAGGTAACCAACCCCACCCTAGGAGTTACCCTCTACAGGTATCAACCTGTTCGGGTTTACCTTCCAGGACTTACCATATACCACAAAGCTACGACCGGTCGTAATACAATTGGATTACTGAATAAGCTCAGGCTTTCTAGGTCCGTACCCTATAATTGGTTCAGCCTACGACTCTCATCTCCCCAAGATGTCAGAATTAGTGATAACAGGTGTAGGAACTGTGCCTACCTTGTTTCTGTTTCACTGATTCAGAATCTCTAGTTCGACTGCAAATCGTGGTGAACCCTGCTCGCAGTGCCAACTGTTAGGTTCTAATTCTCAGAGTAAAAACTCGATGGACACTATGAAAGCTTAAACCAAGTTTATTCTTCCCAGAGGGTCAAGACAGCTGCATTAGACAAAAAACATATTCACACAAGCACTGATATTTAATCCTTTCTCCTATGCTGAGTCTACTCCTACACCTCTGAACAGCCAATGCATCTCTGTTGCTCGACAGAACCTTTGTGATATCTGTTCTTCCTCACTTCATCTGACCTGACCGCTACCCCAAAGTGCTCACTCCTCCCCAACTCAAGGCTGTCATGGTGATTGGTACCAGACTGTGTCTGGTAGATTTTTCAACCAGAAATTTGCATAGTGTAGCTCTAACTCCAAAAAGTTTTGGGACACTGTAAAGTCCATGGAGAACAAGAGCACCTCCTCCCAGCTGCCCACTGCATTGAGGCTAGGTAACACGGTCACCACCGATAAATCCATGATAATCGAAAATTTCAATAAGCGATTCTCTACGGCTGGCCATGTTTTCTTCCTGGCTACCCCAACTCCGGCCAACAGCTCCGCACCCCCCGCAGCTACTTGCCCGAGCCTCCCCAGCTTCTCCTTCACCCAAATCCAGGTAGCAGATGTTCTGAAAGAGCTGCAAAAACTGGACCCGTACAAATCAGCTGGGCTAGACAATCTGGACCCTCTCTTTCTAAAATTATCCGCCGCCATTGTTGCAACCCCTATTACCAGTCTGTTCAACCTCTCTTTCGCATCGTCCGAGATCCCTAAAGATTGGAAAGCTCTTCAAAGGGGGTGACACTCTAGACCCAAACTGTTATAGACCTATATCCATCGTGCCCTGCCTTTCTAAAGTCTTTGAAAGCCAAGTTAATAAACAGATCACTGACCATTTCGAATCCCACCGTACCTTCTCCGCTGTGCAATCCAGTTTCCGAGCTGGTCATGGGTGCACCTCAGCCACGCTCAAGGTACTAAACGATATCATAACCGCCATCGATAAAAGACAGTACTGTGCAGCCGTCTTCATCGACCTGGCCAAGGCTTTCGACTCTGTCAATCATCGTATTCTTATCGGCAGACTCAACAGCCTTGGTTTCTCAAATGACTGTCTCGCCTGGTTCACCAACTACTTCGCAGACAGAGTTCAGTGTGTCAAATTGGAAGGCCTGTTGTCCGGACCTCTGGCAGTCTCTATGGGGGTACCACAGGGTTCAATTCTCGGGCCGACTCTTTTCTCTGTATATATCAACGATGTCACTCTTGCTGCGTGTGATTCCCTGATCCACCTCTACGCAGACGACAGCATTCTGTATACATCTGGCCCTTCTTTGGACACTGTGTTAACTAACCTCCAAACGAGCTTCAAAGCCTCCTTCACTCACGCCGCCTAACTTACCCTAGTAAAACTGACTATCCTACCAATCCTCGACTTTGGCGATGTCATCTACAAAATAGCTTCCAATACTCTACTCAGCAAACTGGATGCAGTCTATCACAGTGCCATCCGTGTTGTTACCAAAGCCCCTTATACCACCCACCACTACGACCTGTATGCTCTTGTCGGCTGGCCCTCGCTACATATTTGTCGCCAGACCCACTGGCTCCAGGTCATCTATAAGTCTATGCTAGGTAAAGCTCCGCCTTATCTCAGCTCACTGGTCACGATAACAACACCCACCCGTAGCACGCGCTCCAGCAGGTATATCTCACTGGTTATCCCCAAAGCCAACACCTCTTTTGGCCGCCTTTCCTTCCAGTTCTCTGCTGCCAGTGACTGGAACGAATTGCAAAAATCGCTGAAGCTGGAGACTTACATTTCACTCACTAACTTTAAATATCAGCTATCTGAGCAGCTAACCGATCACTGCAGCTATACATAGTTCATGTGTAAATAGCCCACCCCAATCTACCCACCTCATCCCCATATTGTTTTTATTTACTTTTCTGCTCTTTTGCACACCAGCATCACTATTTGCACATCATCATCTGCTCATCTTTCACTCCAGTGTTAGTCTGCAAAATGTTTATTACTTTGAAACTATGGCCTATTTATTGCCTTACCTCCTTACGCCATTTGCACACCTGTATAGACTTTCTTTTTTTCTATTGTGTTATTGACTGTACGCTTGTTTATTCCATGTGTAACTCTGTGTTGTTGTTTGTGTCGCACTGCTTTGCTTTCTCTTGGCCAGGTCGCAGTTGTAAATGAGAACTTGTTCTCAACTAGCTTACCTGGTTAAATAAAGGTGAAATAAACAAAAAATCCCAGAGGATCCCAGATGGCTAACAATAACATATCCTGACATAATGTAAACGTTATACATTAAGCTCTCTCCCTCAGTGACATGAATTAGTATATTTCATATTCTCAGAACCCAACAGTAGGTTTTAACTACATAGGGAATAGGGTGCTATCTGGGATGCAGGCATGGTGTTGATTTTCCACAGGAAGTTGACTGTCCAGACAGACTCACACACCAAATTCCTATCTATTCCTGATTAGTGTGAAATACATGCATATTCTACACAGTGATGATGAGGATGACTTCCTTATTTTGCCATTTGAGTTAATCAACCTCAGAGGAGAAGTAGAGTGTTTGTTTCTCAATCCCACGCTTGGCAGGGACCTCAGATGTTGATGCTGGGCGGGAGCAAAAATGGGCTCCCGATTGAAAGACTCTGGTCTACTTTAGAGGTCTAGCACTGTATTTCTGTTCGGGCGTACCACTGGTCTACTATAGGACATTGATTATATTAAGAGTGTATATCTATTCAGGCGTACCACTGGACTTTGCTTGAGACTGTGTTTGTGTTTCTATTCAGGCGTACCACGGCCACCACCATGCTATGGAGGTCCTGGTTCAGTCTCTGCTGGATCTAGACGTGAGGGACAGCCAGGGGCGCACCCTCTGGACCTGTCTGCCTTAAAATGCCATGTGGAGTGTGTTGACGTCCTCATCAACCAGGGAGCCTCCATCCTGGTTAAATACTTCACCCTAAAGAGGACCCCCATCCACGCTGCAGGTACACATAGGATATCACACAGAGCTTCTGTAATTAAAAAGTTTTCCTGACCAAGATGGCCATTTGTTTTGTAATGTTGCTAGGACGACAATGTCCACTCTAGGGATGTTACATGGTATAGTGTGAACATGCCCACTAGACACTGATCTAAGGTCATTTTTTGTCATGTTTTCCACTAATGATTGAGGATCTAGGGAGGGTAAGCTGATCCTACATCAATGCACAGGGAAGACTTCTATCCAGAGCCAGGTACACAGCTAGCAGGTGATAGGCTTCGATGGCCTCAGCCCCAAAATTCTTTATTATCTGCTGTGTTAACATCTTGAGGATGTCATCTACCAACACCATTGTTCTACACATCTGTCTGTTCATGTGAAGGTTATAGTCATCCAGCAATCTGCTCATATCCTCTCTGTTTATCCTCCTCCAGCTACCAACGGTCAATCATCTCACATTCTTATATCCTCTCTGTTTATGCTCCTTTAGCTACCAATGGTCAATCATCTGACATTCTTATGTCCTCTCTGTTTATCCTCCTCTAGCTACCAACGGTCAATCATCTGACATTCTTATATCCTCTCTGTTTATCCTCCTCCAGCTACCAACGGTCAATCATCTGACATTCTTATATCCTCTCTGTTTATCCTCCTCTAGCTACCAACGGCCAATCATCTGACATTCTTATATCCTCTCTGTTTATCCTCCTCCAGCTACCAATGGTCAATCATCTCACATTCTTATATCTTCTCCATTTTTCCACCTCTAGCTACTGAAGGTCAATCATCTCACATTCTTATATCCTCTCTATTTATCTTCCTCTAGCTACCAACGGCCAATCATCTGACATTCTTATATCCTCTCTGTTTATCCTCCTCCAGCTACCAATGGTCAATCATCTCACATTCTTATATCTTCTCCGTTTTTCCACCTCTAGCTACTGAAGGTCAATCATCTGACATTCTTATATCCTCTCTGTTTATCCTCCTCTAGTTACCAACGGTCAATCATCTGACATTCTTATATCCTCTCTGTTTATCTTCCTCTAGCTACCAACGGTCAATCATCTGACATTCTTATATCCTCTCTGTTTATCCTCCTCTAGCTACCAACGGTCAATCATCTGACATTCTTATATCCTCTCTGTTTATCCTCCTCTAGCTACCAACGGTCAATCATCGGACATTCTTATATCCTCTGTTTATCCTCCTCCAGCTACCAACGGTCAATCATCTGACATTCTTATATCCTCTCTGTTTATCTTCCTCTAGCTAACAACGGTTATTCGGAGTGTTTGCGTTTGCTGATTGGAAATGCTGACCTCCAGAGTGCAGTGGATGTTCAAGACGGGAATAGACAGTAACTCATTTGGGTTTCGGATACAATTCCTGAAATAAAGAGATTTTGACACTAGGGCTTCATCCCAAATGGCAACCTATACCCTACTTGATGCACTACTTTAAACCAAAGCCCTATGGGCTCAGGTCAACAGTAGTGTACGATATAGGGAATAGGTTGCCATTTGGGACTCAGCCTGGTTATTACCAGTTTGTAATATGACCTGTTGACTTGTGTATCAGAACCCCTCTGATGCTGTCGGTGCTGAGCGGACACACAGACTGTGTGTACTCATTGCTCAACAAGGGAGCCAGAGACAAATGGCACAGAACAGCTCTACACAGAAGGGTAGTGAGGAGAGCTGGCTGTACGCGCTCACACACAGAAAGAGAGGGGGAGGCTTGTTCTGATCTAGGGATGGGGCCATTGAACTACTAGGGATGGCTTTGGTGTGGGATCTAGCATGGAATATAAATTATGCCCAAATATACCTATTATGATTCCTTATTATTTAATAGATTATGAATTATTAAAATCCATTCTTGTCTCCCCTCCCTTCCTCCTAGGCGGTGACGGGTCACGAGGAGTGCAGCACAGCGCCAGCTTCCTGGTTCGGAAAGGTAAGGGGCGGAGCCCTGTCCACCTGGTGGCGACGTCCGGACACATCGTGGTGCTGGGGTGGCTCCTACACACCGCCCAGTCAGTGTGGACCCTCCCCGTCATCACAGACAACCAGGGCTACACGCCACTACACTGGGCCTGCTACAACGGTACGTACTGGACAGAGGGACAGCGAAGTGAGCCCGAGGCCACAAACAAATACACACATAAATATAGCGTGTCTTAAATCACCACAGCCAGCTTCGGGAGGGCACGAACCGAGACAGTCCGCACAGGAGCCTTAAAAGTCCCTCAGACTGAGAGAGAGAGAAAAGGGGGGAGGGAGAGGGGGAGGAACAACAGGCTGGCTGGCCCACACTCATCCTCTCGTACCACCAGGTGTCCTTCCAGCAGATACTGCACTTCAGAGGAACTGCTGCTTCTATACCCCATCTTTACCTTTACCCACAAAGGTCCTAAACGGTAGAAAGTGTCCGGCCAACAGACAGACACCTTATGATGGCAATAACCTGTAGTCCAAGGGGATAGTAGCACTTCACTGAGAGCAAAACAGACAGGGATCAAAAGATGTGGAAGAAGCATTTTCAAAACCTGTTTTGACTGTAGATATTGGGCTGAGTGTTTGGGCTGAGAAAAGACATTAGGAGTGATGTTTCATTTAAGTTTCATGAGAGTGATTGTCTTGTTTATCCGCACACTAAGACAGTCAGAACGCACCTAGCCTCTTGTCTGTAATCCATGTGGGAGGAGGGGAAATCATACATTTTTTATGAACAAACATTTTAATAAAATCATTCATGTCTTAAGCTCTGTGGGAATCAAAACATCATAGTATTTGCTCTCATGAGTAATTGTAATGGAACCCTATTCCCTATACTGAATAGTACACTACTGTTGAACAGGGCCCATAGTGGTCTGGTCAAAAGCAGTGCACTCTAAAGGAAATAGGGTGCCATTTAGGATGCTGGTTTTGCATACCGGTATGTGAGCAACAGGACTTTTTGATGGGACATATTACATTTGTGTTATTAAACCTACCTGTCCTTTGGCCTCTAGAAAGTATTTTTGAAAGTAAATGATTAATTCATGTATTCTTTCTTGTGATATTTATGTCATCATTTTGTGCCTTCGTTAGTTACTGAGGGGTGGTCAGGAGAGTAGGGGCACCTGTATGAGCGAAAACAATGATGCACACTAAGTACTACAACGTTTGTGAAAAGCACTGATACTATCCCGAGGCATGTGAGGTGGAAAACATGTCTCCCTTGGAGAGGAGAAACACTGTAAACCAATGGTAGGACAGCAGCAATTAGATTTTCTTCTGTTGGAAAATAAATATCTATATTATTTGTCTTTGGTCTTATAATCAATGTTTTTTAACAGGTTTTGCTTGCTTTAACTTCTTCAAAAAATGAAACCACTCAATCCTTGTATGTGATTGCATGTTCAAATCCCAGTTTTTGTCTCTTTTTGAAAATCATTTTAACTGGAAATATGTGCAATACATTTGCTATGTTCACCAAATCAGCAACAAGAGGTTCACAGGTTTTTTCGTGTCATTATCATTCTTTTAAACGGATGAAACTAGCACGTACATATGAAATAGTGACTGAATTCGAAACTCCCATGAATTCTTTCAGTATCTGAAGTTTGCTGTATATTTTATGAGTAATCAATGTTATTTAATGATGAACTCTGGGTTATCGGTGTGGGTTATGTATTCTATTTTGCATTGCGTCCACAACATTACATTTTTAAAGGCAATAGTAGCCTACATTTGTTTACAACTCGCAGGATTTCCATGCGTGAATTTACAACCGCACAGAGCGCTGCATCAGCACGAGATTGGAAGTGCGTCAAATCTGTACAGCATTGTTACGTCATCACTGATAAACGTTGAAACTGATGAGAAACCGCGGGAGCAGTTCAGTGATTCTCGCTAGTGCTGGAGGAGCGTTCATTTTGGCAAGGAAATGTACTGATTTTGCAAGGACATGGAGAATAAAGAGTTCAAGGTAGGCATGTTATTTAAGCAATAAGGCCCAAGGGGTTGTGGTACATGGTCAATATACCACGGCTAGGGCTGTTCTTACGCACGACGCAACCCGAAGTGCTAGGACACAGCCCGTAGCCATGTGGTATATTGGCCATATATCACGAATCCCCGAGGTGCCTTATTACTATTTATTATAACTGGTTACCAACATAATTAGAGCAGTAAAAAATACACGTTTTGTCATACCCATGGTATACAGTCTGATATACCATGGCTTTCAGCCAATCAGCATTCAGGTCTCGATCCACCCAGTTTATAATTATTTTTAAATCCCCATTTATATTAATTACTGTGGATTAAATATTGTTAAATAAATAAAATTATGTGCTATTCATTCTGTAATATCAAACTACAAAGTCTATGGCCGGGGAGTCATGAGAGTTGGCTAAAGGTACAGTAGAATCTGTTGTGGGTCAAATGGGGGACTAGGGTCAAAGGTTATTATGACACCACCTTCACATTTCCGTCCTAAATGGCACCCTGTTCCCTATGTAGGCTAGTGCACTACTTTTGACCAAGATACATACACTGGTTGGCTGACGTCACGAAAAACATGCGCGCTCATCAATGGCCGGAATGCGTGTATCTTGTTATGACTCTAAACCTCAGCTAGCAAGTGCTCATTATGCAAATGTATTTGTTTGCAATTAACATTTAGAGCCTAAATATAGTTTACATGTTGTCAACATTCTAAGCAAACCCTGTCTATTTACCCTGTCTATTTTACCCACAGTTACTTGCCAGTGTTGTTGCTAAACAACCAACCCGTCTATATAGCCCCACAGTGGAGGTGTCATAATACCCATAAAACCTAGCGGTCAAACAGGGAGGGAAATGGTTCCAATCGTTTTTCCACCATTCATTTTTCCCATAGGCGATTTTAGAAACACATAAAACAAGGGCTGTGTTTCATGTGGGTTTACCGTGGTGTGACATTTTTATAACCATGTAAAGCTCTCATGGACAAGGTGACTTTTAGCAATACATTTGGCTCTATTTACTCTCAGATTCGAAATGTCTAATTAGCATCAAAGTAGACATGCAAAACTACAAATCCCTGCAAGCTCCTAAACGTCATTTCTAGCTGACACCTTTGCTAACAGGTATTGTGTCAATTTAAAACTTGCACTAAACAGTTCACAGAATTGTCCATTTAAAGAAATGTAGCCAATTTATTAATTACTACATTTAGCTAACATTAGATAGTTAGTCAAGAGATTCTTACCTTTGCCTCGATCAGCATGATCATCGTGGCATTTGAAATTCTTTACGATAGCCACATTAGCAGCTAATTAGCATTTCATTTTGGGGGGGTAAATACAGGCGAATATATTGATAAAAGTCACCTTGTCCTAGAGAGATTTACACAGTTATCAAAATGGTAAGCCTACCTGAAACACAGCCCTTATTTTAAGTGTTTCTAAAATCCACTATGGGAAAAATGTATGGTGGGAAAACGATTGGAACCATTTCCCTGTTTGACTACTAGGTTTTATGGGGATTTTGACTCATTACTGTGGCACTCTATAGGGCTCCGGCCAAAAGAAGTGCACTATATTGGAAATAGGGTGCTATTTCGGACACAAGCATAGATATGATGCATTATGATGTGACCGTAGAAATAGAATCACTAGAAAGGATAGAGCCTCTGACCATGGCAATTTGACTGGTAAACTGAACTGTACACCTGACATGATGTTCTGGTGATTCTATTTCTATGCATATGATGCATTATGATGTGACAATGAGTGTTGGGTTAATGGTGCTTTCAAGGCAAGTGATCTTGGTCAAATCATGACTTCCATGGTCTTTAGGTCGGAAAGTTGGAGCTCTAAAAAGATGCCAGAGTTTCCGACTTTATTTAATTTAATTTTTTGTCATTTTTTTGTGATATCCAATTGGTAGTTACGATCTAGTCTCATCACTGCAACTTCCCAACGGGCTCGGGAGAGGTAAAGGTCGAGTCAGGAGTCCTCCGAAACATGACACGCCAAGCCGCGCTGCTTCTGACTTGGAAATCCAAGTTGGATGACTATTGAAAACGATTTTTCCCTGTCGGAGTTAGTTTTTTCCCCCCGGTTGTCTTGAACGCACTGAAGTCGGAAGTCAGAGAGTTCCCAGTTGTTTTCAACACGGCTAAAGGCGACACAGTAGGCGACATCCAAACATGACTTTGTCCTGTCTTTCAGGAGTCAGAGGTCAGTGGGAATGACCTCACCCTCATAGACCTGGATGACCCCATCAATGACGGTGATGTTATGAAGGAAGACAGGTAAGTGATTTACACTAATGACACATTTGTGACTGGTTACAGGATCACATAGGCCTACAAATACAGATTCTGTAGTAGGTCAAAGGTCCTATGGAGAGGTAGGCCCAGAGCCATGTATTTAGAGAGATGGGACATCTATCTGCATTATGTTGCATTTACATCAATATGTATACATTATATGACACAGTATAATCAAAGATATCCATATGAGAGCTGGCTCCCCATGCGCAATATTGACATTTTAAACAATAATATGTAACTGAACATCTATTTTATAATTGACTTATTGGGTAAATGAAAGGCTCAAAGGCGCTAACATGGAGTCCTTTCTAAAAGTTTGCCAAATTCTCTAAATACTGTATATACCTCTGGATAGGCCGAGTCATCTCAGAGTATTGGAACCATATCATTCGAGTGATTCTATTCTAATTCTAGAATGATTCATTCTACTTCTATTATTCTAATTCTATAATTGGAACACATCCTCACACTCACATTATAGCACATTATAGTGACCTTAGAGAGATTACTTTTTCTGTATCTAGATCTGATAAAGATCACAGAGAGGTTGAGAGACAGACCACGTTGGAAGAGGCTGTTCTAGAGACAGATATCCAAACTCTGTCACTAGAGGCTGAAGGAGAGATTGAGATGCAGGAGGCTGATCTGAAGACAGATGGCACGTCTCAGTCACAGAAGGTTGAAGGAGAGATTGAGTTGGACGATGCTGTTGCCATCCCACCTCAGTCACAGGAGGTTCAAGGAGAGATTGAGTTGGACGATGCTGTTGCCATCCCACCTCAGTCACAGGAGGTTGAAGGAGAGAGTGAGTTGGACGAGGCCGTTGCCATCCCATCTCAGTCACAGGAGGTTGAAGGAGAGATTGAGTTGGACGATGCTGTTGCCATCCCACCTCAGTCACAGGAGGTTGAAGGAGAGAGTGAGTTGGACGAGGCCGTTGCCATCCCATCTCAGTCACAGGAGGTTGAAGGAGAGATTGAGTTGGACGATGCTGTTGCCATCCCACCTCAGTCACAGGAGGTTGAAGGAGAGATTGAGTTGGACGATGCTGTTGCCATCCCATCTCAGTCACAGGAGGTTGAAGGAGAGAGTGAGTTGGACGATGCTGTTGCCATCCCACCTCAGTCACAGGAGGTTGAAGGAGAGATTGAGTTGGACGATGCTGTTGCCATCCCACCTCAGTCACAGGAGGTTGAAGGAGAGAGTGAGTTGGACGATGCTGTTGCCATCCCACCTCAGTCACAGGAGGTTGAAGGAGAGATTGAGTTGGACGATGCTGTTGCCATCCCACCTCAGTCACAGGAGGTTGAAGGAGAGATTGAGTTGGACGATGCTGTTGTCATCCCATCTCAGTCACAGGAGGTTGAAGGAGAGAGTGAGTTGGACGAGGCCGTTGCCATCCCACCTCAGTCACAGGAGGTTGAAGGAGAGAGTGAGTTGGACGAGGCCGTTGCCATCCCACCTCAGTCACAGGAGGTTGAAGGAGAGAGTGAGTTGGACGATGCTGTTGCCATCCCACCTCAGTCACAGAAGGTTGAAGGAGAGAGTGAGTTGGACGAGGCCGTTGCCATCCCACCTCAGTCACAGGAGGTTGAAGGAGAGAGTGAGTTGGACGATGCTGTTGCCATCCCACCTCAGTCACAGAAGGTTGAAGGAGAGATTGAGTTGGACGAGGCCGTTGCCATCCCACCTCAGTCACAGAAGGTTGAAGGAGAGATTGAGTTGGACGAGGCCGTTGTCATCCCATCTCAGTCACAGGAGGTTGAAGGAGAGAGTGAGTTGGACGAGGCCGTTGCCATCCCACCTCAGTCACAGAAGGTTGAAGGAGAGATTGAGTTGGACGAGGCCGTTGTCATCCCATCTCAGTCACAGGAGGTTGAAGGAGAGAGTGAGTTGGACGAGGCCGTTGTCATCCCATCTCAGTCACAGGAGGTATGATGTATTATGTTTTGTGTTTTAATGACGCATTGAAGATTAAAATGACAAATTAATTTTCAAAGCTTGAGCTAGTAAAGGTCTTCTAATCTAGGAGGCCAAAGGTGAGAGTGAGTTGAAGCAGGTTGATCTGAAGACAGCCACATCAACTCTGACACTGGAGGTCGAAGGAGAGAGTGTGATGCAGGAGAGTGATGATCTACAAACAGCCGGGACATCTCAATCCCAGGAGACTGAACGAGTGGCAAAGGTAAATGCTTCCAGATAACAGTGTGTGTGTACATTTCTGTTTGTGCATGCAGACAGTAGTTCGTAAACAGACATTGCATTAACAGTGCTATGGCGAATTTGATTGAATTCCAGCCTAAGTCTGCTTTCTGTCGTCCCCATCAGGCTGCAGTGGTGACCTTCACTAGCGTGACCCGCAAGGCTGCAGCCTCCCAGACCAGCCTCACCCTCAGCAGGGGAAAGAGAAGCTACCCAGACCTACACACCTTTGTGCAGGACATGAAGGATGGGTAAGTTTCTCTTTGGCTTCCCCATGCATCCCCTAGATATGTTCCCTATTAGAGCCTTGGTCAACAATAGTTCAGTATTTAAGGAATAGGGGCCATTTGGGACGCACCCATAGGGACAATTTCAATTGCATACTCCTCACGTCCTCTCTTCTCGCCTCCTTCTCAAAACCCATTGGATGAGAAAGCCCTCCCTTTTGACCTTCTCGTCCAATGGGTTTTGAGAAGGAGGTGATGAGTCTCGGGCAAATACAAGGGACTCAACTGACCAAATGACCAATCAGGGATGTTTGGATGTGGCCTAGTTCCGTAGAGGTCCATCCATAACGTAATCTAAGAGAATAGAGGTAATGTCATGTAGTTTAATTGTGTACCTTTATTTATTTACTTTTCAGCCATTGGAATCTGGTGAGTGAGAATATGCGTGCCGGGGTGAGTTATAGTCACTTCTAAAGTAGTTCATGTTGGTAAGATGGACCAAACATTCCAAACTCTTATTGGTGGAAATCGTGCAGGACCTTTAATTCAGAGGTTCCCAAACTTTTTCACTCAGGCCCCCCTTTCCAGCATTGTGGAATATCCTGAACCACTGCTTTAATTGACTAGCTTGAGTGAATACATGGTGCAGCAGTGCAGCTCCGTTAACAAACTAACTCTGTATGGTCTTTTAACATTTCAGATGAGCAGACATGAGTTTAGTGCCAGGTGCATGGATATCACAAATTGGGTGATGGAGTCTACATCCACTGTGGTCATTCCCGCCCTTGACCTCACCATGCAGATAGAGCTCTCTGATTCGTCAAGCTCTTCTGGATCAGGAAGTAATGAGGCAAGAGAAGTGACCTCTCTTGGCCGCAGCGTCAGATTCAGCTTTAGTGGAGGACCCAGTAGGCGCACCAGTTCTAGAACCACTTGCAGCACACGAACTCCCACCCCTTTCCCCTCCTCTCACAGGTACTTACCCCTATCCCCTCCTCTCATAGGTACCTACCCCTATCACCTCCTCTCATAGGTACCTACCCCTATCACCTCCTCTCATAGGTACCTGTACCCCTATCCCCTCCTCTCATAGGTACCTACCCCTATCCCCTCCTCTCACAGGTACTTACCCCTATCACCTCCTCTCATAGGTACTTACCCCTATCCCCTCCTCTCATACGTACCTAACCCTATCCCCTCCTCTCATAGGTACTTACCCCTATCCCCTCCTCTCATAGGTACTTACCCCTATCCCCTCCTCTCATAGGTACTTACCCCTATCCCCTCCTCTCATAGGTACCTAACCCTATCCCCTCCTCTCATAGGTACTTACCCCTATCCCCTCCTCTCATAGGTACCTACCCCTATCCCCTCCTCTCATAGGTACCTAACCCTATCCCCTCCTCTCATAGGTACTTACCCCTATCCCCTCCTCTCATAGGTACCTACCCCTATCCCCTCCTCTCATAGGTACCTAACCCTATCCCCTCCTCTCATAGGTACCTAACCCTATCCCCTCCTCTCATAGGTACCTAACCCTATCCCCTCCTCTCATAGGTACCTAACCCTATCCCCTCCTCTCATAGGTACCTACCCCTATCCCCTCCTCTCATAGGTACTTACCCCTATCCCCTCCTCTCATAGGTACCTAACCCTATCCCCTCCTCTCATAGGTACTTACCCCTATCCCCTCCTCTCATAGGTACCTACCCCTATCCCCTCCTCTCATAGGTACTTACCCCTATCCCCTCCTCTCATAGGTACTTACCCCTATCCCCTCCTCTCATAGGTACCTACCCCTATCCCCTCCTCTCATAGGTACCTAACCCTATCCCCTCCTCTCATAGGTACCTAACCCTATCCCCTCTTCTCATAGGTACCTAACCCTATCCCCTCCTCTCATAGGTACCTAACCCTATCCCCTCCTCTCATAGGTACTTACCCCTATCCCCTCCTCTCATAGGTACCTAACCCTATCCCCTCCTCTCATAGGTACCTAACCCTATCCCCTCCTCTCATAGGTACTTACCCCTATCCCCTCCTCTCATAGGTACCTAACCCTATCCCCTCCTCTCATAGGTACCTAACCCTATCCCCTCCTCTCATAGGTACCTAACCCTATCCCCTCCTCTCATAGGTACCTAACCCTATCCCCTCCTCTCATAGGTACCTAACCCTATTCCCTCCTCTCATAGGTACTTACCCCTATCCCCTCCTCTCACAGGTACTTACCCCTATCCCCTCCTCTCATAGGTACTTACCCCTATCCCCTCCTCTCATAGGTACTTACCCCTATCCCCTCCTCTCATAGGTACCTAACCCTATCCCCTCCTCTCATAGGTACCTAACCCTATCACCTCCTCTCATAGGTACCTAACCCTATCCCCTCCTCTCATAGGTACCTAACCCTATCCCCTCCTCTCACAGGTACCTACCCCTATCACCTCCTCTCATAGGTACCTAACCCTATCCCCTCCTCTCATAGGTACTTACCCCTATCCCCTCCTCTCATAGGTACTTACCCCTATCCCCTCCTCTCACAGGTACTTACCCCTATCACCTCCTCTCATAGGTACCTAACCCTATCCCCTCCTCTCATAGGTACCTAACCCTATCCCCTCCTCTCATAGGTACCTAACCCTATCCCCTCCTCTCACAGGTACCTACCCCTATCACCTCCTCTCATAGGTACCTAACCCCTATCCCCTCCTCTCATAGGTACTTACCCCTATCCCCTCCTCTCATAGGTACTTACCCCTATCCCCTCCTCTCATAGGTACCTAACCCTATCCCCTCCTCTCATAGGTACTTACCCCTATCCCCTCCTCTCATAGGTACCTACCCCTATCCCCTCCTCTCATAGGTACTTACCCCTATCCCCTCCTCTCATAGGTACCTAACCCCTATCCCCTCCTCTCATAGGTACTTACCCCTATCCCCTCCTCTCACAGGTACTTACCCCTATCACCTCCTCTCATAGGTACCTACCCCTATCCCCTCCTCTCATAGGTACTTACCCCTATCCCCTCCTCTCATAGGTACTTACCCCTATCCCCTCCTCTCATAGGTACTTACCCCTATCCCCTCCTCTCATAGGTACCTAACCCTATCCCCTCCTCTCATAGGTACTTACCCCTATCCCCTCCTCTCATAGGTACCTACCCCTATCCCCTCCTCTCATAGGTACTTACCCCTATCCCCTCCTCTCATAGGTACCTAACCCCTATCCCCTCCTCTCATAGGTACTTACCCCTATCCCCTCCTCTCATAGGTACTTACCCCTATCACCTCCTCTCATAGGTACCTAACCCTATCCCCTCCTCTCATAGGTACCTAACCCTATCCCCTCCTCTCATAGGTACCTAACCCTATCCCCTCCTCTCACAGGTACCTACCCCTATCACCTCCTCTCATAGGTACCTAACCCCTATCCCCTCCTCTCATAGGTACTTACCCCTATCCCCTCCTCTCATAGGTACTTACCCCTATCCCCTCCTCTCATAGGTACCTAACCCTATCCCCTCCTCTCATAGGTACTTACCCCTATCCCCTCCTCTCATAGGTACCTACCCCTATCCCCTCCTCTCATAGGTACTTACCCCTATCCCCTCCTCTCATAGGTACTTACCCCTATCCCCTCCTCTCATAGGTACCTACCCCTATCCCCTCCTCTCATAGGTACTTACCCCTATCCCCTCCTCTCACAGGTACCTACCCCTATCCCCTCCTCTCATAGGTACTTACCCCTATCCCCTCCTCTCATAGGTACCTAACCCCTATCCCCTCCTCTCATAGGTACTTACCCCTATCCCCTCCTCTCATAGGTACTTACCCCTATCCCCTCCTCTCATAGGTACTTACCCCTATCCCCTCCTCTCATAGGTACCTAACCCTATCCCCTCCTCTCATAGGTACTTACCCCTATCCCCTCCTCTCATAGGTACTTACCCCTATCCCCTCCTCTCATAGGTACCTAACCCTATCCCCTCCTCTCATAGGTACTTACCCCTTTCCCCTCCTCTTCTTGTAGGTCTTTCTAAAAACATTATTCCCATGTCCCTTGTTATAGGTACAAATATCCATTCCAGATCCACTTAGTGAGAAATACTACTTCGATACTTCCAAATTCTTGGATCATATTTTGTATTTTGTTACCATGTACTATTCATTTCTGTTGTGCCTTCTGCAGGTCCATGACTTCCTTGCTGAGTGAGGATGAAGAGCGATATGTCTCCTCACCTGAGGGTGGTGATAGAGAGATGAGACACAGACCCCACTCAGCACCACTGAGATCTGTGTTTGGAATCTCTGAGGATTCTGTCTTCAACATGGTCCAAAGCGGCCAGTCGCAGAGTGACATCGTACTGTCGTCCAGTTGGAGTAGACGGGAGAAATACAGACCTGTCAAAATGGCACCTTCTTCCATGTTTAGTGCACTACTTTTGACCAGAGCCAGACCCTATGGGCCCTGTTCAAAAGTTGTGCACTATAAAGGGAAGAGAATGCCTTTTGGAACGCAGTGACTGCTTTCCATTGTTGCGTCCTCTTCTCCCAGTTATTGTACCCAGGTCAGTCACACCAGCTTGCTCTTCTTATTTAGACACCAGCAATGCCGCAAGTGACATCACTCATGGCGTTGTGGCTGACCTTAATGCTACTGAGGAATTCCCCGCCAGGGGCCTTAGCCCGGCTGATGTAAAGGCTGACGGCATGGCCCGCCTTCCCTCTGCCAGAGGGGAAGAGACTAAGAAGAACAGGAAGTGGCGCTTCCTACCCAAAATTGGCAAGATTCCAAAGATCAGGATGAAGGTAGGGGGCTCAGTGTTTGGAGATGACCTCTGTAAGGCAGGGCTGAAATGTACCCTACAGATTCACTAAACTAAACCTAATGTCTCTCAGCATTAGAACAATGCTGTTGTCATTGTCTTTAGGAGGTTGAGTGAGGCCGCTGTAATACAATCCTAATACACATGGGAGAGAGTCAATGGTTGTGTCCCAAATTGCACCCTATTCCCTATATAGTGCACTACTTTTGACCAGAGCACTATGGGCCCTTGTCAAAAGTAGTGCCTTACGTAGCCAATAGGGTGCCTTTAGGGATGCATACCATATATTTTACACAGGCTCAGTTGTCCTGATGTGTTTTGTCAACAGCTGTTCAAGACAAAAGGGGAACCGAAGAGCCACCCTGAACAGGATGCGCTGCCTACCAAACGTCTCAGAGAGACTCGTATTTCACAGAGTAAGTGATAAGCATCGATAATGTCATATTGATGTATCACCCTATGGCCAGCTTGTTAAAACAGTGACTACAGATACAGACGGATAGACAGGCAGACAGACAGACAAACACACACGTTCATTTTCTGATTATGAAATATTCTTATCACAGATGCTGAGTGTGAGGTTCCAGAGGTTCCATCCACTTCCCCACCCAAGGAGGACCTGACAACCACACTGGCCCCTGCTCCCCAGGAGTGCCAGTCCCGTAAACGCCCTCTCTTAGTCAGGGTGTTACGAGCTATCTCCAGAGCCGTCTTCAAACCATTCAGAGGAGCTTTTGGGAAGAAGAATTAGCCAAATGCCTGATTTTATTACTATTTTAATCAGAGCCTTTATTTAATAAAACATTACTGCATTGATTTCTGTCTACAGTAGTCTTACTGTTTGTGCAAGATAATGGTAAAGTACTTCAAACCACATAGTCAAACGTATTTATAGTGAATTACTGTTTATGATTATTGATTGTGGAAATCACATTTTAATAGAGAAAAGATGTCGTCACATATAAAGACAGACATATAGGAGAAAATTCCGTAGACCATTCACATGATCAAGCCACAACTAAAGCCATGAATGGATCAGATGATTCTACCTTTATTTCAACAAGGAACACAGACTGAGACCAACGTCTCTGTTACAGCTGGGCCCTGCATGTTACACATGTTACACATTCAGTTAAGCTACAATGATTAAGAAACTACACAAGACAAACAAAACGATCACAGATAACACAAAAAGAAATACAGCAGCAGATTATTACATTTACACATAGGTTATTCCCCTAACAGCACAAGAACTTGCATTTCCAGAAACAGTTACAAGCAATACAAAAATAAAAATCCTCCAATAAATATTTAAAATGGGCAAGGGGGACAAGTGTCTCAAGTTTAAGTTAACAGGAAAAGGCAGCCATACCCAACTTTATGTAAATTGCATGGGCCTCAAGTGTAATCCATGCTTGAGACCTGGTTTTAGGAATTCTAATTCTAATATTGATGAGTGATGATAAATAAGAAGGTAGTTTATTCAGAAGTGCTTTATAGACAAACAGAGCATGTTGTTCTGGTCTCACGGACAGCGATGTCCAACCCACATTTTGATATAAAACACAGTGGTGAGTTCTGTAGCTAGCACCCGTAATAAAGTTCTCAATGATAAATAGCATCCAGCGTTTTAGGTGTTGATGCCGTAGCATGCATGTAGATAATATCCCCATAATCTATAACGGACATAAAAGTAGCTTGCACAATTTGTCTTCTATTTGTAAAAGACAGTTTATCATCCAAACATATCCCTAAGTATTTATATGCAGAGACCTGATTAATTCGAGAACCATCTAAGCTTGTAAGTGCAAGTGTATTTTCAACCAACTTTTTGAACCTATTAAAAATCATAAAATGGGTTTTCTTTGCATTTAGAACAAGTTTCTTGTTTTAAATTTTGTTTTAACAATTTTAAAACAAGATGAACAGAGAACAGTTGTTACACTTTCTATGAAGCCCATATCTATAATGCATACACTCAAGTCATACACTCATAATGACTTCATTGAGTTAAGTATAAGTGCAGTTATAAACACATAATGAGACCTTGTTATGTATTTATTGCAATAAAAACAGAAAAAGGCCACTAGTTCATACATATTCATAACTACTATTGTACGGCTCATGTGATTGGCCCTGAACCCGGAAGTCGTATAAACGGGTCATGCTTTGGGCAGCAGTGCCAGAAGTCGTCCAGTCACTCAAATTTGAACTCTGTGGAGTAAGTGGTTATCGAAATATCTATCGATTGCAGCTACTCATATAATGCATTTTGTAATGCGGACGAAAACAAATGATTTGCAAGAGATCTAAAAACGACGTATAAGCTATTGAGTATCACGAACAGATTTCTGGACAGTAATAATGGAAGATGTGACAGGCGCTCAGCTCGTTGCTGAGGCACTAAAAGCTCAGGTGAGATATGTGCAATTTATATAAAATAGTATTACACTGTATAACGGTATTGCTACGATTTGGTAAATAATATATTAGTCGCTGATCATGTCCTTGGCAGTGACAATGTAGCACTAAGAGTTGTGAAAGTGTGTCAAAGGTCATTGCACTGGTATAGCGAAATATTAATATTGTTGTAGCAAAACATTTAAATGTTTATGTGGATGTTTGTTAACATATGGAATAGCATATGTTAACACCCCTGTTGATGTATGCCAAAGTGTGTGTCAATGCAAAGAACATCTAAACTACACTGTAACAATTCATACTGTATCTACATGTATCTCTCTGCAGAATGTAGAATATATGTTTGGAATAGTTGGTGTTCCAGTCATTGAAGTGGCTATGGCAGCTCAAGCCTCAGGAATCAAGTATGTGGGAATGCGCAATGAACAAGCCGTAAGCCACCTTTTATTTTTATGAAATCAGAATCTTCCCATTACATTTTTTATGTGAATTGGTTGTGGGGACACCAGTAATACTGATGTGGTATGTGTCATCCAACAGGCTTGCTATGCTGCATCTGCTGTTGGTTACCTCACTGGACGGTAGGAGGATTGTCATTATAAGAGAGCTTTAGAGATACTGTCTCTCCTCTCTGAAATCCCTGACCTATGTCGATACATTGTTAATGTGGAAAGCAACCCGTCTGCCTAGAGAGACTACTCTCTCCATACAATACTAAACCAGCTCTCCCCAAATCATGGGATATTAACTAGCCATACACAGACTTGTGTGTGAGGGTTAGTTTCATAGCTGTTTTACATTGCTAATTCTGTCTGTCTGCTTATCTTCCTGTGTGTTTGCCTGTCTGTCTGTTCCTCTCCAGTCCAGGGGCTTGTCTGGTTGTGTCTGGACCGGGACTCATCCATGCTCTTGGTGGAATGGCCAACGCTAACATGAACTGCTGGTATGTTAGAACTCTACAAACAGAAGGCCCTTCTACTCATGTTCAGTGGTCCTTCCTTTCAAAAGAAGGGATGCTATCCTTACACTGCAAAAACTGATCTGAGGACTCCAAACTAACTCCGCTTGTCAGTTGATGTCATTGTGTGACACCACTCTCTCTGTAGGCCTGTGATTGTTATTGGAGGCTCCTCCGATCAAAACCAGGAGACCACTGGGGCGTTTCAAGAGTTTCCACAGGTACTAATTCAACCGTGAGGTTTCTGACTATTGAACATTAGGGGGTGGTTTCCCGGACACAGATTAAGTTTAGTCATGGCCTTAAAAGCAAACTCAATAGAGAACCTCTGTCCAGGAAACTGGTCCTAGCAGTTTAATTGCTTGTAGAGGACATCATTTGTTATTTGTGGTCCTCTTTCTCTGTCAGGTGGAGGCGTGCAGACTGTACAGTAAGTTCTCAGCTAGGCCCAGCAGTCTGGATATGATCTCCTCAGTGATAGAGAAGGTATACAGTCTCCTCTGACTCCCTCTGTTTAGTCCTCTTCATATCATTTGGTATCACCTGCAATTGTCTGTTTTCTGACCTCTAATTTTCCAGCTTAGCAAAGTAACTTAAGTGCTTCAGAAGAACACAGCCTTAATTGATTCTGAATGGAAGGGTGTTTGGTCTGTCTTAGGCAGTACGCACTAGCATGTATGGACGTCCCGGTGCTGTATACGTAGACATATCTGGGGACATGGTCAATGCTAAAGTGGACAGGAGCAGAGTCAGGTTGGTGGCTATCACTGTCTTTCATCCATTTAAAATGTATACTAATGTGTTACTGTTGAATATGTATACCTCTGACTTCACATCACCATAGTCATGTAGATTTTATTTTGTTTTACCTTTTAACATCTGAAGTGAACAAGAAATTACCAGATTTTGTTAAATTAGTTTGAAAATATAGCACTATATCAAAGTATTCTCATCAGAGAATAGCAATAAGCCTAGATAGACCTTCGTGATTTATTTACGTATGCAATAAAGTTGATAGGTAACATGTTTAATGTTTGACCAATTCTTTCCTATTTCCTTTGTCAGAGAGGTGCCCTGTTGTCCACCTCCTCCAGTGAGTATGGCTGACCATATCGCCATCACAGAAGCACTGGCTGTCCTAAAAGGAGCCAAACGACCTTTACTCATCATTGGGAAAGGTAGGCCAAACGACCTTTACTCATCATTGGGAAAGGTAGGCCAAACGACCTTTACTCATCATTGGGAAAGGTAGGCCAAACGACCTTTACTCATCATTGGGAAAGGTAGGCCAAACGACCTTTACTCATCATTGGGAAAGGTAGGCCAAACGACCTTTACTCATCATTGGGAAAGTTAGGCAATGCTTTTTAATTGCCAAACCCAGAACTAAAATCTTGTGGAATTGCGTCAGGTACTTGATTCAGTTCTGTGGGGAGATATTAAGAGAAAGATACTAACGTGACTTGTGAAGTAGTTGCCGCGTCCCAGTCTGTTGACAGACGCTACTACCAGTTATGTTACGTGTGTCTGTCCAGGAGAGATCCATAGCCAGCTGAAACGCACTGTAACACCTATAGCACTGTACCAGGGTTCAGCTGAAAACAGGACCACGTTCAGTAGACAAAGGTTGTGGACATGATTACTCATTCTACCTGTCAGAGAGGCATGTTTGTTCTACATGTTATATTTTTATCTGACATTGCACAACGTTGTGTTCAGCTGAAAGCATCCCAGCTGGGAAGGTCAGTCTGTTGATATCAGTGTGGCGGTGCCCTCTGTCTGTTTCCCTCTGCAGGTGCAGCCCATGGAAGAGCAGAGGGGGCTCTGAGGGAGCTGGTGGAGGGGTGTGGCCTGCCCTTCCTGCCCACCCCCATGGGTAAAGGGGTGCTGCCTGACGACCACCCCAACTGTGTTGCTGCTGCCCGCTCCAGGTCAGCCACTCCTTCTCTCAGCTGGCATCATATTCATGTACAGACTTTTGACTGTATAAGTAGGACCAGGATGAACAGACCAGGAGAACTCTGGGCCTTCCTGAAATCCCTACCTATAACTAGTCTCTTTTCATCACATTTTGTTTAATCTGTTTCTGTTCTTTTCCCTGCTCTCCTCCTCCTCTCTTCCTAACCCTCTTCCTCCTCTCTTCCTATCCTCCTCCTCCTCTTTTCCTATCCTCCCCCTCCTCTCTTCCTATCCTCCTCCTCTCTTTCTATCCTCCTCCTCCTCCTCTCTTCCTAACCCTCCTCCTCCTCTCTTCCTATCCTCCTCCTCCTCTTTTCCTATACTCCCCCTCCTCTCTTCCTATCCTCCTCCTCTCTTCCTATCCTCCTCCTCTCTTTCTATCCTCCTCCTCTCTTCCTAACCCTCCTCCTTCTCTCTTTCTATCCTCCTCCTCCTCTCTTTCTATCCTCCTCCTCCTCTCTTCCTAACCCTCCTCCTATCCTCCTCCTCCTCTCTTCCTATCCTCCTCTCTTTCTATCCTCCTGGTTCTATGGTCTTGGTGTGGACTGCAGAGCTCTGCTCCAGTCTGATGTTGTGGTCCTACTTGGTGCCAGGCTCAACTGGATCCTGCACTTTGGCATTCCCCCCAGGTTTGACCCCCATGTAAAGGTCATCCAGGTAGGTCAAAGTTCACCAGTAGGGTTGCTTTTAAATTTTATTTTCAGGATTCCAGATTTTCTGCTTATTATGTTCTGATTTCTGGAATCTTTCAACAAGGATTTCTGGGAATTTTGGGAAAGTTGCCATAAATTTGCAACCCTAGTCACAGGTCATGATGTAGTGTACTGCAGTTCATTATAACCAGGTATAAATGTCTTTGAGTCAGTCTATTGGATTTAGTCTATTACCTATATAGCTTCTCTATAAGTCTGTTGTGGTCTCTCCAAATAATGTCATTGCTGTTATAGTGCTGTACAGTACATCTGTAAGGTGGTGTGGTAAATGGCCAATATACCACGGCTAAGGGCTGTTCTTGAGCAGGATGCAACGCAGAGTGCCTGGATACAGGCCTTAGCCCGTGGTATATTGGCCAAAGGGCTGTTCTTGAGCAGGATGCAACGCAGAGTGCCTGGATACAGGCCTTAGCCCGTGGTATATTGGCCATATACCTTAAACCCCAGAGGTCCCTTATTGCTATTATAAATTGGTTACCACATCATTCGAACAGTGAAAATATTTTTTGGGTCATACCCATGTTATACAGTCTGTTATAACCTGGGTGGTTTGAGCCCTGAATGCTGATTGGCTGACAGCCGTGGTTTATCAGACTGGATACCACAGGTATGACAAAACATGTATTTTTACTGCTTTAATTACGCTGGCAGCCAGTTTTATAATAGCAATAAGGCATCTCAGGTTTGTGGTATATGGCCAATATACCATGGCTAAGGCCTGTATGGTATATTGGCCATATACCACACCCCCTTGGGCTATATTGCTTAAATATACAGTACCACAGCTTTAACCCAGTCAGCATTCAGTGCTCGAATCACTCGGTTTATAAAAGGGAACGCTATGTATATATACACTGCTCAAAAAAATAAAGGGAGCACTAAAATAACACATCCTAGATCTGAATGAATGAAATATTCTTATTAAATACTTTTTTCTTTACATAGTTGAATGTGCTGACAACAAAATCACACAAAAATTATCAATGGAAATCAAATTTATCAACCCATGGAGGTCTGGATTTGGAGTCACACTCAAAATTAAAGTGGAAAACCACACTACAGGCTGATCCAACTTTGATGTAATGTCCTTAAAACAAGTCAAAATGAGGCTCAGTAGTGTGTGTGGCCTCCACGTGCCTGTATGACCTCCCTACAACGCCTGGGCATGCTCCTGATGAGGTGGCGGATGGTCTCCTGAGGGATCTCCTCCCAGACCTGGACTAAAGCATCCGCCAACTCCTGGACAGTCTGTGGTGCAACGTGGCGTTGGTGGATGGAGCGAGACATGATGTGCTCAATTGGATTCAGGTCTGGGGAACGCTAGTCCATAGCATCAATGCCTTCCTCTTGCAGGAACTGCTGACACACTCCAGCCACATGAGGTCTAGCATTGTCTTGCATTAGGAGGAACCCAGGGCCAACCGCACCAGCATATGGTCTCACAAGGGGTCTGAGGATCTCATCTCGGTACCTAATGGCAGTCAGGCTACCTCTGGCGAGCACATGGAGGGCTGTGCGGCCCCCCAAAGAAATGCCTCCCCACACCATGACTGACCCACCGCCAAACCGGTCATGCTGGAGGATGTTGCAGGCAGCAGAACGTTCTCCACGGCGTCTCCAGACTCTGTCACGTCTGTCACATGTGCTCAGTGTGAACCTGCTTTCATCTGTGAAGAGCACAGGGCGCCAGTGGCGAATTTGCCAATCTTGGTGTTCTCTGGCAAATGCCAAACGTCCTGCACGGTGTTGGGCTGTAAGCACAACCCCCACCTGTGGACGTCGGGCCCTCATACCACCCTCATGGAGTCTGTTTCTGACCGTTTGAGCAGACACATCCACATTTGTGGCCTGCTGGAGGTCATTTTGCAGGGCTCTGGCAGTGCTCCTCCTGCTCCTCCTTGCACAAAGGCGGAGGTAGCGGTCTTGCTGCTGGGTTGTTGCCCTCCTACGGCCTCCTCCACGTCTCCTGATGTACTGGCCTGTCTCCTGGTAGCGCCTCCATGCTCTGGACACTACGCTGACAGACACAGCAAACCTTCTTGCCACAGCTCGCATTGATGTGCCATCCTGGATGACCTGCACTACCTGAGCCACTTGTGTGGGTTGTAGACTCCGTCTCATGCTACCACTAGAGTGAAAGCACCGCCAGCATTCAAAAGTGACTAAAACATCAGCCAGGAAGCATAAGAACTGAGAAGTGGTCTGTGGTCACCACCTGCAGAACCACTCCTTTATTGGGGGTGTCTTGCTAATTGCCTATAATTTCCACCTGTTGTCTATTCCATTTGCACAACAGCATGTGAAATGTATTGTCAATCAGTGTTGCTTCCTAAGTGGACAGTTTGATTTCACATAAGTGTGATTGACTTGGAGTTACATTGTGTTGTTTAAGTGTTCCCTTTATTTTTTTGAGCAGTGTATATATATACATACATACATACATACATACATACATACATACATACATACATACATACATACATACATACATACATACATACATACATACATACATACATACATACAGTGGCAAGAAAAAGTATGTGAACCCTTTGGAAATACCTGGATTTCTGCATAAATTGGTCATAGAATTTTATCTGATCTTCATCTAGGTCACAACAATAGACAAACACAGTCTGCTTAAACTAATAACACACAAATAATTATACGTTTTCATGTCTTTATTGAACACACTGTCAGTTAAAGCTTGGTCGCACATGGGTCTTCCAAATGGACAATGACCCCAAGTATACTTCCAAAGTTGAGGCAAAATGGCTTAAGGACGACAAAGTCAAGGTATTGGAGTGGCCATCACAAAGCCCTGACCTCAAGCATAAAGAACATTTGTGGGCAGAACTAAAAAAAGCGTGTGCGAGCAAGGAGGCCTACAAACCTGACTTAGTTACACCAGCTCTGTCAGGAGGAATGGGCCAAAATTCACCCAACTTATTGTGGGAAGGTTGTGGAAGGCTACCCGAAACGTTTGACCCAAGTTAAACAATTTAAAGGCAATGCTACCAAATACTAATTGAGTGTATGTAAACTTCTGACCCACTGGGAATGTGATGAAATAAATAGAAGCTGAAATAAATCATTCTCTCTACTATTATTCTGACATTTCACATTCTTAAAATAAAGTGGTGATCCTAACTGACCTAAGAATTTTTACTAGTATTAAATGTCAGGAATTGTGAAAAACTGAGTTTAAATGTATTTGGCTAAGGTGTATGTAAACTTCCAACTTCAACTGGATATATATATATGTATGTATATATATGTATAGAAACGTCCCTTTTTCAGGACCCTGTCTTTCACAGATAAATCGTAAAAATCCAAATAACTTCACAGATCTTCATTGTAAAGGGTTTAAACACTGCTTCCCATGCTTGTTCAATGAACCATAAACAATTAATGAACATGCACCTGTGGAACAGTCGTTAAGACACTAACAACCTTCCGGTAGTAGGCAATTAAGGTCACAGTTATGAAAACTTAGGACACTAAAGATACCTTTCTACTGACTCTGAAAAACACCAAAAGAAAGATGCCCAGGGTCCCTGCTCATCTGCGTGAACGTGCCTTAGGCATGCTGCAAGGAGGCATGAGGACTGCAGATGTGGCCAGGGCAATAAATTGCAATGTCCGTACTGTGAGACGCCTAAGACAGCGCTACAGGGAGACAGGATGGACAGCTGATCGTCCTCGCAGTGGCAGACCACATGTAACAACTCCTGCACAGGATCAGTACATCCGAACATGACACCTGCGAGACAGGGACAGGATGACAACAACAACTGCCCGAGTTACACCAGGAACGCACAATCCCTCCATCAGTGCTCAGACTGTCCGCAATAGGCTGAGAGAGGCTGGACTGAGGGCTTGTAGGCCTGTTGTAAGGCAGGTCCTCACCAGACATCACCGGCAACAACGTTGCCTATGGGCACAAACCCACCGTCGCTGGACCAGACAGGACTCGCAAAAAGTGTTCTTCTCTGACGATTCGCGGTTTTGTCTCACCAGGGGTGATGGTCGGATTCGCGTTTATCGTTGAAGGAATGAGCGTTACACCGAGGCCTGTACTCTGGAGCGAGATCGGTTTGGAGGTGGAGGGTCCGTCATGGTCTGGGGCGGTGTGTCACAGCATCATCGGACTGAGCTTGTTGTCATTGCAGGCAATCTCAACGCTGTGCGTTACAGGGAAGACATCCTCCTCCCTCATGTAGTACCCTTCCTGCAGGCTCATCCTGACATGACCCTCCAGCATGACAATGCCACCAGCCATACTGCTCGTTCTGTGCGTGATTTCCTGCAAGACAGGAATGTCAGTGTTCTGCCATGGCCAGCGAAGAGCCCAGATCTCAATCCCATTGAGCACATCTGGGACCTATTGGATTGGAGGGTGAGAACTAGGGCCATTACCCCCAAAAATCTCCGGGAACTCGCAGGTGCCTTGGTGGAAGAGTGGGGTAACATCTCACAGCAAGAACTGGCAAATCTGGTGCAGTCCATGAGGAGGAAATGCACTGCAGTACTTAATGCAGCTGGTGGCCACACCAGATACTGACTTACTTTTGATTTTGACCACCCCTTGGTTCAGGGACACATTATTCCATTTCTGTTAGTCACATGTCTGTGGAACTTGTTCAGTGTATGGCTCAGTTGTCGAATCTTATGTTCATACAAATATTTACACATGTTAGGTTTGCTGAAAATAAACGCAGTTGGTTGACAGTGAAAGGACATTTCTTTTTTTGCTGAGTTTCTTTTTGTGTGTGTGTATGTATGTATGTATGTATGTATGTATGTATGTATGTATGTATGTATGTATGTGTATATATATATATATATATAGTGTGTGTGTGTGTTTGTTTGTGTGTATATATATATATATATATATATATAATATATATATATATGTGTGTGTGTGTGTTAGCCTTTATCATTATGTGGTGGAACCTGGTTATTTCTGTTGTTTGGCCAGTCCTCCAGCTGCTGTTACATGTGTCGCGCACGGTGCTCTTCCTGTCATGTGTCGTTGCTGGTATGTTGTAGTAACGTTCCACATACGTTATTTATGTCAAGGTTGATCTATGTGCGGAGGAGATGGGGAACAACGTGCAACCTGC
Organism: Salvelinus namaycush; assembly: GCF_016432855.1. Lineage (NCBI taxonomy): Eukaryota > Metazoa > Chordata > Actinopteri > Salmoniformes > Salmonidae > Salvelinus > Salvelinus namaycush. The sequence goes on from NW_024060341.1 coordinate 234,937, forward strand.
TGCTGCTCTCCTGGGGGATGTCAATGCTATTGTCAAGCAGGTAACACAACTCAGTCCTGGGGACGTCAATGCTATTGTCAAGCAGGTAACAACTCAGTCCTGGGGACGTCAATGCTATTGTCAAGCAGGTAACACAACTCAGTCCTGGGGACGTCAATGCTATTGTCAAGCAGGTAACAACTCAGTCCTGGGGACGTCAATGCTATTGTCAAGCAGGTAACACAACTCAGTCCTGGGGACGTCAATGCTATTGTCAAGCAGGTAACACAACTCAGTCCTGGGGACGTCAATGCTATTGTCAAGCAGGTAACACAACTCAGTCCTGGGGGACGTCAATGCTATTGTCAAGCAGGTAACACAACTCAGTCCTGGGGACGTCAATGCTATTGTCAAGCAGGTAACACAACTCAGTCCTGGGGGACGTCAATGCTATTGTCAAGCAGGTAACACAACTCAGTCCTGGGGACGTCAATGCTATTGTCAAGCAGGTAACAACTCAGTCCTGGGGACGTCAATGCTATTGTCAAGCAGGTAACACAACTCAGTCCTGGGGAGGTCAATGCTATTGTCAAGCAGGTAACACAACTCAGTCCTGGGGGACGTCAATGCTATTGTCAAGCAGGTAACACAACTCAGTCCTGGGGGACGTCAATGCTATTGTCAAGCAGGTAACACAACTCAGTCCTGGGGGACGTCAATGCTATTGTCAAGCAGGTAACACAACTCAGTCCTGGGGACGTCAATGCTATTGTCAAGCAGGTAACACATCACAGGCATCTAATATGTGCCCCATATCTGTATGTTACTGTATTGCTGGGTCCTGGTGGTCTGTACTGTCTTGTCAAGTCACATTTTATTTACAGTGCATTTAACAAGTCTCAATACACTTTACAATAAAAAACATGTTTAAAACAAATGTCTTTTTTTAAAGAAACGAGCATTGATTATCCTGTCTGTAACAACTATTTGATTTACAGCAAAGTATAAATGGAATTGAATTGGTACAGATGTAGGATCTTATTTGAACCAGTTTGCTATAGCAGGAAAATAATCCTGCAGCAACAGGAATGGGAATTATTAAGTGGATTATAATAATTGGATTTTTTTTGTAGGGGTTGATACATTTTTCATAGAGGAAAATCAAGTCTGAAATGTATAAGAGTAAAAACTTCAGAAGCCTTTTTAAACCTCAAATATACAACACGTTTTACATGTCCTGCATTGCAGGAAAGTTCTCCTGCAACAGGGTGCTCAAATTAAGATCCTACATCTGTACTTGATTCAGTTTGCTTAGTTTCTACTCCTCATCTTTACTTTCAGCTCCTAGAGTATGTTCATAAAGATGGCTGGAATTATCCAGCTGATACAGAATGGTGGACCGCATTGAAAGAGAAGATGGCTGCTAACTCAACAATGACAAAGGTGTGTTGGTGTGTCTGTCCGTGACCTGTGACCTAAGCAAGTTAGCCTGTGTGTCTGTATTACTGACTGTCTTTGTTATCTGTGAAATAACTTGACTTTAATCCAACAGGTAGAATACATTATAGTTGCCAGATCAATTCCCTCCTATTTTTCCAGCACCCGGCCTAGGATTCGAACCGGCCACCTTTTCGGCTACAGGTCCAACAACTTTGCTGCTTGGCCATCTACCAGCCCTGATTGTGTTTCTCTCTCCAGGCATTAGCTCTTCAGTCGACAACACCCATGAACTACTACCAAGTGTTCCACCACATCTCCCAGCTGCTGCCCCACGACTGTGTCATCGTGAGTGAGGGGGCCAACACCATGGACATTGGGCGTACCATGTTGAACAACTACCTTCCACGACACAGGCAAGGCATGCTGCCTCACACAGAGGTCAAAGGTCAAATCCGCCAAGTATCCCGTGCCTTTTCCCTGTAGGCAAGTAGGAATTAGTAGTTGTTGTCCAGGGATCTGTTGATAGTTCTGCCTGGGAAGACTTCTCAATGTAGTGCTGCCTGACAGGTTGACTGGATGACTTCTCAATGTAGTGCTGCCTGACAGGTTGACTGGATGACTTCTCAATGTAGTGCTGCCTGACAGGTTGACTGGATGACTTCTCAATGTAGTGCTGCCTGACAGGTTGACTGGATGACTTCTCAATGTAGTGCTGCCTGACATGTTGACTGGATGACTTCTCAATGTAGTGCTGCCTGACAGGTTGACTGGATGACTTCTCAATGTGGTGCTGCCTGACAGGTTGACTGGATGACTTCTCAATGTAGTGCTGCCTGACAGGTTGACTGGATGACTTCTCAATGTAGTGCTGCCTGACAGGTTGACTGGATGACTTCTCAATGTAGTGCTGCCTGACAGGTTGACTGGATGACTTCTCAATGTAGTGCTGCCTGACAGGTTGACTGGATGACTCCTCAATGTAGTGCTGCCTGACAAGTTGACTGGGTGACTTCTCAATGTAGTGCTGCCTGACAGGTTGACTGGATGACTTCTCAATGTAGTGCTGCCTGACAGGTTGACTGGATGACCCCTCAATGTAGTGCTGCCTGACAGGTTGACTGGATGACCCCTCAATGTAGTGCTGCCTGACAGGTTGACTGGATGACTTCTCAATGTAGTGCTGCCTGACAGGATGACTGAATGACCCCTCAATGTAGTGCTACCTGACAGGTTGACTGGATGACTTCTCAATGTAGTGCTGCCTGACAGGTTGACTGGATGACTTCTCAATGTAGTGCTGCCTGACAGGTTGACTGGATGACTTCTCAATGTAGTGCTGCCTGACAGGTTGACTAGATGACTTCTCAATGTAGTGCTGCCTGACAGGTTGACTAGATGACTTCTCAATGTAGTGCTGCCTGACAGGTTGACTGGATGACTTCTCAATGTAGTGCTGCCTGACAGGTTGACTAGATGACTTCTCAATGTGGTGCTGCCTGGCAGGCTGACTAGATGACTTCTCAATGTGGTGCTGCCTGACAGGTTGACTGGATGACTCCTCAATGTAGTGCTGCCTGACAGGTTGACTGGATGACTTCTCAATGTAGTGCTGCCTGACAGGTTGACTAGATGACTTCTCAATGTAGTGCTGCCTGACAGGTTGACTAGATGACTTCTCAATGTAGTGCTGCCTGACAGGTTGACTGGATGACTTCTCAATGTAGTGCTGCCTGACAGGTTGACTAGATGACTTCTCAATGTGGTGCTGCCTGGCAGGCTGACTAGATGACTTCTCAATGTGGTGCTGCCTGACAGGTTGACTGGATGACTCCTCAATGTAGTGCTGCCTGACAGGTTGACTGGGAGACCCCTCAATGTAGTGCAGCCTGACAGGTTGACTGGATGACCCCTCAATGTAGTGCTGCCTGGATGACCCCTCAATGTAGTGCTGCCTGACAGGTTGACTGGATGACTTCTCAATGTAGTGCTGCCTGACAGGTTGACTGGATGACTCCTCAATGTAGTGCTGCCTGACATGTTGACTGGATGACTTCTCAATGTAGTGCTGCCTGACAGGTTGACTGGATGACTTCTCAATGTAGTGCTGCCTGATAGGTTGACTGGATGACTTCTCAATGTAGTGCTGCCTGACAGGTTGACTGGATGACCCCTCAATGTAGTGCTGCCTGACAGGTTGACTGGATGACTTCTCAATGTAGTGCTGCCTGACAGGTTGACTGGATGACTTCTCAATGTGGTGCTGCCTGGCCGGCTGACTAGATGACTTCTCAATGTAGTGCTGCCTGACAGGTTGACTGGATGACTTCTCAATGTAGTGTTGACTGGATGACTTCTCAATGTAGTGCTGCCTGACAGGTTGACTGGATGACTTCTCAATGTAGTGCTGCCTGACAGGTTGACTGGATGACTTCTCAATGTAGTGCTGCCTGACAGGTTGACTGGATGACTTCTCAATGTAGTGCTGCCTGACAGGTTGACTAGATGACTTCTCAATGTAGTGCTGCCTGACAGGTTGACTGGATGAATTCTCAATGTAGTGCTGCCTGACAGGTTGACTGGATGACTTCTCAATGTAGTGCTGCCTGACAGGTTGACTAGATGACTTCTCAATGTAGTGCTGCCTGACAGGTTGACTGGATGAATTCTCAATGTAGTGCTGCCTGACAGGTTGACTGGATGACTTCTCAATGTAGTGCTGCCTGACAGGTTGACTGGATGACTTCTCAATGTAGTGCTGCCTGACAGGTTGACTAGATGGTCTCTCTTAGTATCTTACCCCCCCAGATATTGTTCCTTGCTTCCTACTTAGCACACTGACCAACTAAGGTACCTTTATACACACTCTGAGCTCGTATTAACGCAGCCGTGTGTGTGTGTGTGTGTGTGTGTGTGTGTGTGTGTGTGTGTGTGTGTGTGTGTGTGTGTGTGTGTGTGTGTGTGTGTGTGTGTGTGTGTGTGTGTGTGTGTGTAGGTTGGATGCTGGCACCTTCGGGACGATGGGGGTGGGTCTGGGCTTTGCCATCGCGGCTGCAACAGTGCAGAGGAACCAGAACACAGGCCAGAGGGTGGTGTGTGTGGAGGGGGACAGTGCCTTTGGATTCTCTGGGATGGAGGTGGAGACCATGTGCAGGTTGGTACAGTCAAGGTCTCTCTCACATAGCAAAACGTGGTTGTAGTAATCACTGGTCAGGTGCATAGGATAATTAAAGTGTCAACCCCCTAACCTAGTCATTGATGCTTTCCCTCGTCATTGATGCTTTCCCCTCTGACCAGGTATAAACTCCCGGTGGTCATCATCGTGGTCAACAACAACGGGATCTACAGCGGCGTGGACGCAGAGACGTGGGAAATGATGGGGAAGATGGGAGATCTCACCACTGTGTGAGTACAGAGTGGTTTGGGTTTAAAGGTCAATTTGGGACTGGGCCTACTCTGACTGGTTATGTCAAGGTCAGGATTCCCTCTTGTGAAGGTATGTTGGTCATCTTGTCCTCGGTTCTCTCCCCTCTCCTCTCCAGAGCCCCCCCTGTGACCCTGCTACCTGAAGCCCGCTATGACGAGGTCATGAACGCCTTCGGAGGACGAGGGTTCCTGGTGCGGACAGAGGAGGAGCTGCGTAGTGCCTTACAGCTCAGCCTCAGTGACTGGGAGAGACCTAGTCTCCTCAACGTCCTCATAGACCCCTCCTCAGACAGGAAGCAACAGGTAACTACAGGACAAATCTGACATGACACCCCATTCCCTGGTCTACACCATGCAAATCAAATCTGGACGTCAAAGCCAGTTCAACTGACTGTCCATGGTCTGTCTCTGTCTGTGTCTCTTAGGAGTTTCCATGGCTAACTCGCTCCAACCTGTAGGCCCGAGAGGAGAGGTCTGCTGTATGGGACAGTGAGGAAGACCTGCTTTCTTCTGCTACCTGATGGAGAAATTGGGTACATCCCAAATGGCAAATCTTCTCTATAAATGTAATTCTCTATGGGCCCTGATCGAAGTAGTGCACTAAATAGGGAATATGGTGCCATTTGGTATGCAGCCTTTGTCAGTGAAGTTTCTCTCTATAACATGGTGTTTGGAGACAATGACAGCTCCTCTAACATGAGAAGGCTGCATGTGTTTTTGTATCTAAAAAATAATCATGTTTCTATGAAATGTTTTAATCAAGTCACATTTACTACACGGTAGTATTACATTTTCGATTTTGGAAATTTATACCATGATTAAGATGTAGATTTGTGAGAATGTCAGGTATAATATTTGTCTTTGGCTTGTTTACTATATTTGTACAAGTGTCCTTGAAAATAAACTTTGTTGCAGACAAACTGAAAGATATTAGTAGTTATTTTAGAAAATTATAAGTGATGTCAATGTCTTTCAGAGCAGTAGACTAGAGGACGCTTTGCCACTTCCTTTCGGAGTAAAGGAAATTATTCTGTGTCCTGTTCATCTCCCCAGTCAGTGTGACTTGTCTCCAACAATACCCATGTAACTGCTGATATTACAATGGTATGGCTCTCCAGCTGAAAATAAGCACATGTGTAGCATGTGGTCAACGCAACTCCTTCCTCAAACTAACCTCTTACCCCTCTTCAGGGTTCCTCTGTCAAGGAAACATCATGGCTGACATTGGTTAATGAGAAATGTGTGCCATGTCAGTCTGTTTGACATTGGGTTGGAATCAGTGGAGGCTCCTCAGTAGGAAGGGGAGGACCATCCTCCTCAGTGAATTTCATAAATATAAACAGTGAAACATTAAAGTGAACCTTTTTAGATAAAACTATACTAAATATCACCAAATAGTCTATTAAAACACAGTTTTGCAATGAAGGTCGACAGTAGCCTTAACAGCACTCTGTAGGGTAGCACCATGGTGTCGCTGGAGGACAGCTAGCTTCCTCCTCTGGGTACATTGACTTCAATAAAAAACCTAGGAGGGTCGTGGTACTCACCCCTTCCATAAATTTACAGAAATTCCAGAGGACTTCCTTCAACCTATCGGAGCTCTTGCAGCATTAACTGACATGTTGTTGACCCAATCAAAGGATCAGAAAATTAATCTAGTACTGAAAGCATAAGCTACAGCTAGCTAGTAGTGCATAACATGTGGTGAGTCGTTGACTCAAAGAGAGAGACAGTAATTGAAGTTAAACAAAGGAAATTCTTTAAAAAATTAAACGAGAGAGAGCTATATCATTTTTTCCACTTTCACTTACTTCGCTAGCTAGTTTAGCCTACTCAAACACCTGGCTCAAACAGAGAGGGATGCTATGTTACCTAGCTAGCTATGGCTATCCAACACTGGAACTCTTCCAAGTCAAGGTAAGCTTTTGGTTTTATTAATTTATTGCCACTGGGGCCGCCAGTGTAACTGCTAAACTGCTTGCTGACTATACACTGTAGTGCATTATTGTAGCGGGTTTACTAAAGTGTTAGTTTTAGTAGCCATGTTGACTTGACGTGAGCTAATATGGTGACAACGATGTAGGCTGTGTGTAGCGGTTATGATTTGAAGGTTTGGCTTGGAATGTTTTTTTTCCGCCTGACAGCTGATGTGTTGTGCACTGAAGTCCACAAGTGAAGGGAAAAGGTGAGAGGAGGAGAGCGCATAGATGCGAGAAGGAATTAGCCAACGATCAAAGTCACACTGTGTGTATGGCTGCTATGGAAGTGAACTGTGTTTGTGTGTGCGGGTGTCTTTCATTCCGCCTACTCTGTTGCAAAACATTTCCCAAACAGAACGAAAAGGGGATAAACATACCTGAATTTCTCCAATAGAACTCTTGTTTGCAACTGTTGGACTAATGATTACACCCTAGATCAGCTAGATGCAGCCAAGAGTGTGCAAGGCGGTATTGAATGTGTCACTGTCTGTCACCTTGATTACTGAAATTTCTCTCGACCTACATTGTTAACTTTCCCTCATAGGCTAGGTTGTAGCAACCTCATGATGGCTATAGGGAAAATGTGAGTAGCCTAAACCTATCAATGTTACATTGAGATAGGTGAACGGAATATGAATGGCAGTCATCCAATATGCTGTAATGGAAAGAAAAAAAATCATCCCTCATCTTAAACAGCATCGACCGCCACTGGTTGGAATAAGGCCTGTGTGTGTGTGTGCGCATGCGTGCATTTTCAATGTGTGGCTGTGTCCCCGCCTGGCCCACAGCACCCTGCATGCCTGTCATTCCTCTCTATAGGTCAGGGATTTCCACTGGGACTGGGAGGACAGCTGGGTCCCTGCCTGCTTCCTGCCCCGAGGCCTCCCCAGCCCAGCGTCACCCCCCCACGCCCTCCTCCCCTTACAACCTTAACTCCACCCCAACCTGCACTCAAATAACACATTTTCTCTTTTGTGAGGAAAAAATTATGTATTCACCTTACTTGTTGGATATGTAACAATTGTCCTGCTAATGCTGTGTTTTATGTGTTTTATGTGGTCCCGTGTGGCTCAGTTGGTAGAGCATGGTGCTTGCAACGCCAGGGTTGTGGGTTCAATTCCCACGGGGGGACCAGGGTTCAATTCCCACGGGGGGACCAGGATGAATATGTATGAACTTTCCAATTTGTAAGTCGCTCTGGATAAGAGCGTCTGCTAAATGACTTAAATGTAAAATGTAAATGTTATGGTCTCCACTCTAGCACCCTGCAGCCAGTCTGGGTTATACTAGAGATAGCTTGAAGCTGACAATTGACTTGTGTTGGTGATAAAAACCTAAAAGCTAGCATTCTATAGACAAGATGTGGTGTGTGTGACTCGAGATAGAGAGCCTGGAAGAATTAAGAATAATGCCTCATTGTCTCATCTTCCTGGCATCTGGGAAACTAAGTAAAAGACCATCCTGTGTAGATAACCAAAGTGGCTTATGGGAAGGTTAGAAGTGACTGACTAAGCAATCTTGGTATCAGCTATATAAAAACTGTGCATCGTCTGTAAAGGCTAGACTGTCAGTCAAGACTGGTGGGCTAACGGTCTCATTATTGCAATCATTAATCGATATTAAATAAAGATGATTGTTTGAAGAAATGACTAAGACCAAGTCTCTCTCAGTACTGAATTTCCACGACACTTTTCTCTGGGAACGAAAAGCCAGTGACTGTGTTCATTATTTCATGACCCGCCACCACTCCTGTCTCACTCAGGCATCCTGATGGGTCAGAGGTCAAAGCCCCCCCCCCCACCCAGGATAAACTGATGAAGGTCACCTAGACTGTCCGTCTCAAATGATATTTTAGAGTCACACAGAGCACAAAATGGCTTTAGGGAAAAATGTCTCTGTATTCTTTTGTCAACTTCGGAACTCTTCATTAAGATAATAGAATGGGCTGCATTTGCCGCTTCATTTCTAAAGGCATCTACAGAGACATCGGTACTCTGCCCACAAATCACATTGGTCTGGTTAGGGAACCCAGAGTGGTAGGACAAAGAAAAGCATAAGTAAGCTTTTACTTGGGCATCTCTGCAGGCAAATGAACCTTAATGAAATCATGGAGTGAAATATGACATGGTAATTGAGTTACGGAGAGGGGAGGGCAGAACTGCAGCCAACTCCTACCTACTCCTGTCCTGGACCCATGGCTCCCTGCCACGACCTGAGCCCTCAATCTTCTGCCTCAGGTGTGTGTGTGTGTGTGTATATACACACACACACACACACACACACACACACACACACACACACACACACACACACACACACACACACACACACACACACACACACACACACACACACACACCCCCCCCCCCCCTCTCTCATTCTGAGAGATCATACAATATAGTACAAAATAGTCCCAGAATAATGTTACTGCTCGTGAGGTAGACCATCAGGCTGACTATAGAACACTAGGCCAAATCTGGGAGGGTTGATGACAATTCTAGCTGTGGTGTGTTCAATTCAAGACTCTGTCTCTCTGAGGATATTTATGCCCTGCCAATACATGAAATAGTACAGACAGACACAGCACTTTGTCAGCAGCTGCCTGCTGACAGCGTCTTTTCTCTGCTTGATGCAGGTCCACTGCTGTGCAGTGTGTTCTCTTCCTTCCTGAGAGAACGTCAACAGAATTTCAGGAACTGTCAGTCTGCTCCCCACCACACACCAACCATCCAATCACTGTCAACGACCGAGGAGACTCCTCTACTCAGGGATGCTGACAAACCCCTGACTCCCAGCCCCATGTCAGACCAACCAAATGCCCTGACACTAACTAGAGAGTATTGACTCTGGTCAAAAATGTGTATGCAACCAATTTTTTACATTTGATTTGAGCATTTAATGTGAGTTCCTAGGCTGAGTAAATAGCTTGTAACAGTCAACAGCTTCCATTTTCTCATCTTTATTTTGTTCTCAATAATGCATGACTGTGTCAAACATGTCTGTGTCAAACATGTCTTAATTATGAAATCAGAGGAGTTGTGAAATCCTGATTTGCGAGCGCATTCACCACCACCAAGCATTGTGTAATGTTACCACATGCTACCAGTGTACCTACAGCATACAGTACACTCATATTAGCCAAACAAATGGATATGTAATGTGTTTATACACGGTGCAATGGATAATACAGTTATACCTGTCATATAAAAGTTGACATAATATTCAGTCATTACAGTTATACAGTTACATTAGCAAGAACCATCAATATTTCTTTAAAAGCATATACCTTGTCGAGAGTTGACTAATATTTACTTACAGCATGTAGGCTTCATTCACAGCCTCCTTTGGCAAATGGGTTCAACTTGTAAGTTACAGTACCACTAACATGCAGATGTAACATTTAGAACAGTCTTGAAATTACATATTTTCATACATCCACTTTTACATGAGCAACAATATTTTCCTAAGTGTGGGTGAGGTTAAAGGTTGGCCTCCGTTGGCACGGCGACCTATAGCTTGTGGTAAAGAACAGCTTATCCTGAAATGTTCTCTTAAACTACTGAGGGAATACAGGAAGTAATGCAGACTACAACTATAGTGTTCAGTTCTCCACTGAGTGGTGCAGTAGTTCTGCTCCAGTTATTTGTCTGCTATAAATACCAGACAGAAAGATGTCCAGAGCTGATGCACCATAGACTGTCATAAGGTTTCCCACCCTAACTATCGGAATTCACTTCCTACCAAATAGCAGCTAAAAACGCTTCCTGTTCTGCAATGAGGAAATGATTTAAGAACATGTAGTAGTAGCAGTCATAATAACCGTTTGCCAGCCTTCACGTGTCATATCTCCCTGCAGACAGTAGTTCACTGGTCCTCCTCTTTACCTAGAGGACTGATGGCATGAGTCATCAACGTGTACAGTAAGCACTTCTGAGTGAGAAGAGGGATAGTGTAACAGTCAGTGTGCAGCACAGACTCGGTGATCTCATCTGTGTTCTACAGTGGATATGAGGGAGGATTTCTCTGAAAACCGCAAGCTACATTTTGTTAGTGGTTCCTGAGTTAAACCGTGGAAATGTCAATCTAAACTAAAGCAAAGCTGACCTTGTCCACAATGTCCAGATTCTGAACGGCCCTCTTCAACTACAGTACAGTGCCATCAAAAGCTAATAGAGCTCACGGGCCTGGCTGTCCAAATGGCACACTATCCCCTATATAGTGCACTACTTTTAACCAGGGCCCATTGGACTCTAGTCAAAAGTAGTGCACTACATAGGGAATAGGGTGTCATTTGGGACTAGTCCACTGTTCAGTTCTACCAGAAGGTGAGGGTTCCCGGTCTATCAGCTTGGCTGCTATTTCCACAGGCAGCCATCTTGGCTAAATGCTACTACTGTACAGTACATAGCTTTACTGTTCTTCTGAAGAGGATCTGACCAAGGCTTAAGATCTGCCTCTTCAGTACAGACTGACCAAGGCTTAAGATCTGCCAAATTCAGTACAGACTGACCAAGGCTTAAGATCTGCCTCTTCAGTACAGACTGACCAAGGCTCTCAGAATCCTCCTGAATACTGTATTATTATAACATGCCCCTCCTGTCCTGATTAGTAAAATTATGACATACAATATACTCCCTACGTACAATTGGAGACGTATACCTACTATATATACACAGTACGAAGCTCATGACAACGATAGTAAGTATTGTGATTGGTTAAATGCCCAGGTAGTGACATCTGTGGCCATGGTCACACAGCAATTTCAGCCTCATGCAACTGCTACAGTACATGACGTCATTGACGTTGCAGTAAAATACACAGCACCCTGCTTCTGATTGTTCAGACCTGGTTCTCTTTTCTTTAACAGTGCTACGTCGAGGTAAATATGGCTTCCGGCTCCACCCACGAGTCGCTCACTTTCTCAGAGCTTTCCCATTGGCTGTCTCTCACTTCCTGGCTGTCTCTCATTTGACCGCCTCTCATTCAGCGGCTGGTCCTATCAGGTGGGCAGAACCTCTTCAGTCTTGGGTTGAGTTTTATTTAAGACAAAGTGAAATTGTCCAGTGCGAATGGATGAGGGGGCATTTTACTGGCCCCGGCCCCCCTCCTCGGGAGCTACATGGCTTCAGCAGCGATACAACAGAGTTAGTGTGTGTAGTTTTAGTTATTTTGTCAGGTTTAGTCCAGTTTGTCAACACTTCCTTTTTGAGTCTCTTGTTTGCAGTGTTGTTGTTGATCTTTTTTTTGCATTACCGTCATCCTGTTCAGTACCAAAGCAAACAAGACAAGAAGCATCCCACTGCTGTGTCCAGGTTCCTCCTCATGTGAAATACTTGCAGTTTGTAGAGTCAATGACACAGTACGGAGTGCATCTGAGACGACCATAAGACCTGGGAATCAAGGAGAATTAGAACCCTCTGTCAACTAATCATGACAAAAGCAGACAGTTACTGCTTCATAGGGAACACAAAGTTACATACAGTAAGATATGGAAAGCAGACAAGAATGGATCAAGCCAGTCAGCCTACTAACCCTGGGAGATATGAGTTGCATGTCTGATAGCCAAAGTCCTTTCCATCACATTCCTCGGCACCGTCATAGCGATAACCATCTCCACAGTAAGCATGTTTACACTCTGAGGAGGAAGAGATGGAGAGAGAAACAAAGGGAGAGAAAAACAGAGACACACGTAGAGAGACAGACATAGAGAGACAGATAGAGATCAATAGCCATCCAAACCAGACCGGTGCTTCTGTATGTCATCAATAGCATTATCATTTAACAAGTTCATTTATACAAATCAACTTCCCATGCGGTAATCCAACCGACAACACCAGGATTCAACAAACGGAACCATCAGCAGAACCAAATCACGAATCTGGTTCATCCACTCTGATAACGTGACTTACTGACGCAGCCGTCGGTGACAATCCTATTCCCGTCGTCACATTCCTCCCCGTTGGGAATCTGAACGATCCCGTCGCCACAGTAACCCTCCTGTTCCGGAGCATTCTCCGTAGACTGGAAAGGCGTCAGCTGGAAGAAAGAAGTCTTTTACAGAGATTAGAAACTAAAACTAAGAAAATGAAATAAAACTGTAACTTAAAGATGAACCTTGCCAGGCAATACTGTAAGCACTTAGACATATCCCGTTTAGAAGATAGTGTATCAAGTGAGGTACCTGAATGGGCAGCCATCCGTTGGTGTCTTTGAAGTAAAGCGATCTCTGGTCTTTCCGGAAGGCTAGGGCATTGTCCGTATGAAGACGATCTAGTTCTTCTTGATTGTTTACCACAAATATCTGTACGAGAAACAACAAAAGACACATTCTGGGTGAGACACAAAGACTAATTCGGCCTATTAAGTGCCTTAGCTGAGGCAAGTTTCTGATTGGCAGTAAATGTTGATCATGTGTTACTTGTGTTGCGTGCTCACCGCTGGCACTTTGGCGTAGTCGCTCCTGGAACTATGTTCATCAAACTGTGGACTCTTGACACTAATGGAGTTACAGCTGCAAGGTCCAGGAAGACCTGGTAGCCCCCTCTCACCTTTCGTTCCAACCACGTAGAGTCCTGAACAAGAAATAAACATTTAGATCATATATTATCAATGCAGGCATATGTACAAAAAGTGATGTACACATGACACCATCTCTATATCACAGAGAACCACATTCAGAGACAGCCATGAGCGAGGTCACAGGGACTATATGTTATAAATACCTCAATTGAATTGCACTATCCTGGCCCCCTCGTCTATCTATCAAGTTGGTAAAGCAATCAACTTAATTTGCGCAGACACCTGAACAAGACACCGGCTGTAACAGTTTAATTACATGGTGACATAATGTTTGTAAATATGTAAGAAGCTTCTTGGCCCACTATGAATTCGTTTTAAGGACATGATGTCATGGCTTTAGCATCCGTCCCATCCCAGTCACCCCCGCCACCCCCCTCATGGTATCTGTTTCACCTCAGGGGGGGGGAGAGGGGGGGTGATCAGGTTCCTCTGAACCTAAATAAGCTCTCTGGTGTTACCTCCTGCTGTGTTTTAATGTCTGCTTCCTTTCACTGATGCTGACACGGGAGGCTGCCTGCCTGAAGCTTCTCAGACCCATACCTGAAGCTTCTCACACCCATACCTGAAGCTTCTCACACCCATCCCTGGAGCTTCTCACACCCATCCCTGGAGCTTCTCACACCCATCCCTGAAGCTTCTCACACCCATCCCGGAAGCTTCTCAGACCCATCCCTGAAGCTTCTCAGACCCATCCCTGAAGCTTCTCAGACCCATCCCTGAAGCTTCTCACACTGTCAGGACCCCATATTAAACCTCAAAATGTACTTTCCAGTGAGATTCTCCATTGGGCCTTTCTTTTAATTACAGGACAAGGTTTAATAATCTAGGTCTGAGAAACTAGCCTTCAGAGTCCAGAAAATGGGCAGAGCCTCCAACAAAGAACAAACCAATAACTCTAAATCTGACTCGATGTTCTTCCCTAGAATTCATCCAGCTACACACTCAGCCTGCATATACACAGACTGGCAACAGATTAGCATGTTAGCCCAGCCACACTCCCTAGCCCTATAGCGGTCTCTAAAGAAGCGAAGCTCAGATGGGAGAGCCGATGTAGGTGGAGTCCTTACCTGAGGCTGGGAGACCTGGGGGACCAGGGTGGCCTGGGGGCCCCTGAGGACCTGCTGGACCTAGAGGGCCGATAATCCCATTGTCGCCCTTCCCTCCCTGATTAATCAGACAAGATAAACACCACATGTAAAAACATCAACTGACAAACATATGGTAAACCTTCAGTGGTCAAAACATGTCACCACATCATAGTGATTTGATGTTACAGTATGTTGCTCAAAGAGGGCGGCAGGTAGCATAGTGGTTAGAGCGTTGGACTAGTAATCGAAAGGTTGCTAGATCAAATCCCCGAGCTGACAAGGTAAAAATCTGTCGTTCTGCCCCTGAACAAGGCAGTTAACCCACTGTTTCTAGGCCGTCATTGTAAATAAGAATTTGTTCTTAACTGACTTGCCTAGTTAAATAAAGGTTAAAAAAAGATCGGAATAACTTTTTTAATCACAGCTTCTAACAGCATATGATATTATATCATTAAGATCCAAGTAAGATCCTAATATAGTATCTCTCACCTGTTTAATACAGCATCTCTCTCACCTGTTTAATACAGCTTCTAACAGCATATGATATTATATCATTAAGATCCAAGTAAGATCCTAATATAGTATCTCTCACCTGTTTAATACAGCATCTCTCTCACCTGTTTAATACAGCTTCTAACAGCATATGATATTATATCATTAAGATCCAAGTAAGATCCTAATATAGTATCTCTCACCTGTTTAATACAGCATCTCTCTCACCTGTTTAATACAGCTTCTAACAGCATATGATATTATATCATTAAGATCCAAGTAAGATCCTAATATAGTATCTCTCACCTGTTTAATACAGTATCTCTCACCTGTTTAATACAGCATCTCTCACCTGTTTAATACAGCATATCTCTCACCTAGTTAATACAGCTTCTAACAGCATATATTATATCATTAAGATCCAAGTAAGATCCTAATACAGTATCTCTCACCTGTTTAATACAGTATCTCTCTCACCTGTTTAATACAGCATCTCTCACCTGTTTAATACAGCATATCTCTCACCTGTTTAATACAGCATCTCTCACCTGTTTAATACAGCTTCTAACAGCATATGATATTATATCATTAAGATCCAAGTAAGATCCTAATATAGTATCTCTCACCTGTTTAATACAGCATCTCTCTCACCTGTTTAATACAGCTTCTAACAGCATATGATATTATATCATTAAGATCCAAGTAAGATCCTAATATAGTATCTCTCACCTGTTTAATACAGCATCTCTCTCACCTGTTTAATACAGCTTCTAACAGCATATGATATTATATCATTAAGATCCAAGTAAGATCCTAATATAGTATCTCTCACCTGTTTAATACAGCATCTCTCTCACCTGTTTAATACAGCATCTAACAGCATATGATATTATATCATTAAGATCCAAGTAAGATCCTAATACAGTATCTCTCACCTGTTTAATACAGCATCTCTCTCACCTGTTTAATACAGCATATCTCTCACCTGTTTAATACAGCTTCTAACAGCATATGATATTATATCATTAAGATCCAAGTAAGATCCTAATACAGTATCTCTCACCTGTTTAATACAGTATCTCTCACCTGTTTAATACAGCATCTCTCACCTGTTTAATACAGCATCTCTCACCTAGTTAATACAGCTTCTAACAGCATATATTATATCATTAAGATCCAAGTAAGATCCTAATACAGTATCTCTCACCTGTTTAATACAGTATCTCTCTCACCTGTTTAATACAGCATCTCTCTCACCTGTTTAATACAGCATCTCTCTCACCTGTTTAATACAGCATCTCTCTCACCTGTTTAATACAGCATCTCTCTCACCTGTTTAATACAGCATCTCTCTCACCTGTTTAATACAGCATCTCTCACCTGTTTAATACAGCATCTCTCACCTGTTTAATACAGCATCACTCACCTGTTTAATACAGCTTCTAACAGCATATGATATTATATCATTAAGATCCAAGTAAGATCCTAATACAGTATCTCTCACCTGTTTAATACAGCATCTCTCGCCTGTTAAATACAGCATCTCTCACCTGTTTAATACAGCATCTCTCTCACCTGTTTAATACAGCTTCTAACAGCATATGATATTATATCATTAAGATCCAAGTAAGATCCTAATACAGTATCTCTCACCTGTTTAATACAGTTTCTAACAGTATATGATATTATATCATTAAGATCCAAGTAAGATCCTAATATAGTATCTCTCACCTGTTTAATACAGCATCTCTCACCTGTTTAATACAGCATCTCTCTCACCTGTTTAATACAGCTTCTAACAGCATATGATATTATATCATTAAGATCCAAGTAAGATCCTAATACAGTATCTCTCACCTGTTTAATACAGTATCTCTCTCACCTGTTTAATACAGCATCTGACCTGTTTAATACAGCATCTCTCTCACCTGTCTAATACAGCATCTCTCACCTGTTTAATACAGCATATCTCTCACCTGTTTAATACAGCTTCTAACAGCATATGATATTATATCATTAAGATCCAAGTAAGATCCTAATACAGTATCTCTCTCACCTGTTTAATACAGCATCTCTCACCTGTTTAATACAGTATCTCTCTCACCTGTTTAATACAGCATCTGACCTGTTTAATACAGTATCTCTCTCACCTGTTTAATACAGCATCTCTCACCTGTTTAATACAGCATCTCTCTCACCTGTTTAATACAGCATCACTCACCTGTTTAATACAGCTTCTAACAGCATATGATATTATATCATTAAGATCCAAGTAAGATCCTAATACAGTATCTCTCACCTGTTTAATACAGCATCTCTCGCCTGTTTAATACAGCATATCTCTCACCTGTTTAATACAGCTTCTAACAGCATATGATATTATATCATTAAGATCCAAGTAAGATCCTAATACAGTATCTCTCACCTGTTTAATACAGCATCTCTCGCCTGTTAAATACAGCATCTCTCACCTGTTTAATACAGCATCTCTCACCTAGTTAATACAGCTTCTAACAGCATATGATATTATATCATTAAGATCCAAGTAAGATCCTAATATAGTATCTCTCACCTGTTTAATACAGCTTCTAACAGCATATGATATTATATCATTAAGATCCAAGTAAGATCCTAATATAGTATCTCTCTCACCTGTTTAATACAGCATCTGACCTGTTTAATACAGCATCTCTCTCACCTGTTTAATACAGCATCTCTCACCTGTTTAATACAGCATATCTCTCACCTGTTTAATACAGCTTCTAACAGCATATGATATTATATCATTAAGATCCAAGTAAGATCCTAATACAGTATCTCTCACCTGTTTAATACAGCATCTCTCACCTGTTTAATACAGCGTATCTCATACCTGTTTAATACAGTATCTCGCTCACCTGTTTAATACAGCATCTCTCTCACCTGTTTACTAATCAAGTATCTCTCTCACCTGTTTAATACAGTATCTCTCTCACCTGTTTACTAATCAAGTATATCTCTCACCTGTGTACTAATCAAATATATCTCTCACCTGTTCACTAATCAAATATATCTCTCACCTGTTTACTAATCAAGTATATCTCTCACCTGTTTACTAATCAAGTATATCTCTCACCTGTTTACTAATCAAGTATATCTCTCACCTGTTCACTAATCAAATATATCTCTCACCTGTTTACTAATCAAGTATATCTCTCACCTGTTCACTAATCAAATATATCTCTCACCTGTTTACTAATCAAGTATCTCTCTCACCTGTTTACTAATCAAGTATATCTCTCACCTGTTTACTAATCAAGTATATCTCTCACCTGTTTACTAATAAGTGTATTTCTCACCTGTTTAATAATAAAGTATATCTCTCACCTGTTTAATAATAAGATATATCTCTCACCTGTTTGCCCCTCTTCCCTGGTCTGCCCGTCGGTCCTCTATTCCCTGAGATTCCAGGTTCTCCCTTTGGACCCATTTCACCCTGAGGACATAAACCACAGCACTCCATCAACAACATATGCCGGTACGTCATATAAATAACTGTGGTCCAATTTAGAATTGTGTTCTTGAGTTATTATGGAGGGCCAGTTGATTCTGGTTTTATCCTGTTGTTCAATGAACCTCCACTACACGTCACCCTACAATGACCTCCTCCTGCTCCTCCTCCTCCTTCTCCCCTTCCTCCAGCTCCTCCACATCAACCCCAGCAGCTGATAAACATCAGATAATGTCTAGATCAAGAGATTACAGATGTATGTCTCACTTTCTGTCCAAGCATTCCAGGGAAGCCCATTGTGCCCTTGTCTCCCTTCATCCCGCTCTCACTACGGTCACCACGGGAACCCTGATGAGACAGACAGGAGACAAAACAACTGTAAACAAAACATCCATAAACAGGAGACCTGATCAGGCAGATACACTGAAAACACACACATGTTGTTGAACCAACCCAGAGAAACTAAAATATGGTTTGTAATGTAATAGAATAAAAGAAAGCAGTCAAAAACATTTGAAGTAATCACCCACCTTTTCTCCTTTGTATCCAGGTAAACCCTAGGAAGGAAGATCAGAAGTCTGAAGTATAGAAATTATGAATAACATTATGGTTGAAATCAGACAATTTTCTCGGTGAAAGATGAAGGGTCACAGACCTTAGGTCCAAGAGGTCCTCTTGCTCCAGGTATTCCCATCAATCCACCATCTCCCTTCTCCCCCTGCCAGACACACACACACACACACACACACACACACGGCTCTGACAACACAGTCTTCATCTACCTTGACAAATAATATCATACAGACGTGGTATCTTAATTTGATCACTCTGTTGTCACAGAGAATTTTCCTGCACCGTAGGAAATTCAAATGAGCCTCATGATTGACATAAATTCACTGAAAACCCACAGTTCTCTTTCTCCTACTCGATCTCACTCCTAATATATAGCCTGCTGTAGCCTATCAAAACTACAGTTCTTTCTCATTAGAAATGATCACTTTAAAAAAAATATCAAATCCTCCTGCTGCAAGATTATTTTACTCCTGCGACGAAACTGGTCAAATTAAGATCTAACACCTGTAGGTACAGGAACACACATACCATCTTATCTTATTGCATAATTTGTGTTCTATCATTTTTTCCCACCATACTATGGTACGGTATAATAATCATATTGACATATGGGCACCATGAAATAGGACTTACTCACCTTGGGCCCATTTGGTCCTGGCCACCCGGCTGGTCCCTGGCGCCCCGTGAGACCTGGAGGACCCGTCCGACCCTAATGGGCCACAACAGCCTTTCTTTAGCACAGGGTTCCCAAATTGTTTTTTGCGTGGGGGACCCCTTTTGTGATAGCAAATTCATCAGGGAACACCTCATAATATCAGAACACAAGTCCTACTTCAGAGTGGACTATAAATAGCATACAAGCAGTTTTACTATGACTTCAGGTCTTGGGCCCCGGGAAATACATCTTTAAAGGCCCCCCTCTTAGCATGAGAGAAGAAAAGCTCATTACTTGTAATTCTACACATGTTTCCTTTGTGCATAGAGGCCCTTTTGCCACTTTAAAGCTAACTTCTTGCAATTCTAGCACCAGTGTAAATTTCGGCAACAATAACTATGACAAAAAATACTTGACGACTTATTTTTCCTGACTAAAGCTATGATAACGAGACGCCCTGGGAAAAAAACGATAACTGTAACAAATTAGTTTTCATTTTAGTAGACAAAAATGTGACCAGATGAGAATTCCACATGAGACTAATGAATATTTAATTTGACATGAAGCTCCTTTTCATCTGTTTTGTCCAATCAGAAGAATGCAGAATATTTCATGCAACCCTCTCATTGGCAGAGTTGACATCTTTCAGTTGTGCGATCTGATTGAGCTGATCTGTCCGTCTCTCCCACAAAGCTCCCAGGTGGTCTCTTCAGTCCATCTTTTGAACTGATGTGAAGCCAGGACACTTCACTTGTAACTAACCTTAACTAGAAACAATCATGTTTATTCTCTCTCTTACTTTCATGTAGGATATTTTTACTTTGATATCATCAGAAGCTCTATTTTCCTAAAACAATAATATTTCTGGAAGGCTAGAATTCTCCCCTTCAATGAAACAATTGTTATTTACCCCTTCAAAAGTCATGATGGGGAGAAAATCAGAGCTGTACATTTTATTTACCTGTAGTTAAGCCTTTATGGTTAATTATGGCTGGCTTTGGTTACAATCTGCCACAATATCAATGTGGCCAGCTAAATTATACGAGGGGATAGTAGGCCTAGTTGGACAAGGCTACCTGAATGTAATCTACACCTCGATTAGGTTGATATACACTGAGTGTACGATACATTAGGAACACCTTCCTAATATTGAGTTGCACCCCCCCTTTTTGCCCTCAGAACAGCCTCAATTCGTCAGGGCATGGAGTCTACAAGGTGTTGAAAGTGTTCCACAGGGTTGCTGGCCCATGTTGACGCCAATACTTCCCACTGTTGTGTCAAGTTGCTGGATGTCCTTTGGGGGAGTGGACCATTCTTGAAACACACAGGAAACTGTTGAGCGTGAAAAAGCCAGTTGTATTGCAGTTCTTGACACAAACTGGTGCGCCTGGCACCTACTACCATACCCCATTCAAAGGCACTTAAATCTTTTGTCTTGCCCATTCACCCTCTGTATGGAACACATACACAATCCATGTCCCAATTGTCTCAAGGCTTAAAAATCATTCTTTAACCTGTTTCCTCCCCTTCATCTACACTGATTGAAGTGGATTTAACAAATTACATCAATAAGCGTTCATCACCTGGTCAGTCTATGTTATGGAAAGAACATTCTTCAAACAATAGCATGGTATTCTTTCACTGTAATAGCAACTGTAAATTGGACAGTGCAGTTAGATTAACAAGAATTTCAAGTTTTCTGCCAATATCAGATATGTCTATGTCCTGGGAAATGTTCTTGTTACTTATAACCTCATGCTAATGGCATTAGCCTACGTTAGCTCACCCTTCCCGAGGGGGACCCACCCATCCTGTAGAGGTTACGGAAAGAGCATAATGTTTTTCTGTAATGTTTTGTCCACTCAGTGTAAATTCTTATTATGTTGTTTGAGTGTCATTTCTATATAGCCTAGACTTTCTCATTCAGAACCTCTGACAAGAGGAATGGATGTGGCTTGGTGAACATGACCACATGAGCAGCTGCCTCTCACCAATGTGACAGCTCTAACAGAGTTACATCTCTGACACTGCCAAAACATCAGCTATGCGGGTGTCGGCTATCACCTGATCTGATTAAATCTAGGTCTAAGACTAAAACTAAAACAGGTGACCAAATTAGTTCTACCCATTTTGCCATGGACACAGAGAAAATGTTGCAGGTTTAGGCTTAAATTACAGTGCCATTATGTTCAAAACAACATTTTGGGGAATACAAGAAGAATTTAGTTAAACAAATGTATAATTGATGGAGAACTGTGGATACCTACAGTGGGGAGAACAAGTATTTGATACACTGCCGATTTTGCAGGTTTTCCTACTTACAAAGCATGTAGAGGTCTGTAATTTTTTATCATAGGTACACTTCAACTGTGAGAGACGGAATCTAAAACAAAAATCCAGAAAATCACATTGTATGATTTTTAAGTAATTAATTTGCATTTTGCTGCATGACATAAGTATTTGATCACCTACCAACCAGTAAGAATTCCGGCTCTCACAGACCTGTTAGTTGTTCTTTAAGAAGCCCTCCTGTTCTCCACTCATTACCTGTATTAACTGCACCTGTTTGAACTCGTTACCTGTATAAAAGACACCTGTCCACACACTCAATCAAACAGACTCCAACCTCTCCACAATGGCCAAGACCAGAGAGCTGTGTAAGGACATCAGGGCTAAAATTGTAGACCTGCACAAGGCTGGGATGGGCTACAGGACAATAAGCAAGCAGCTTGGTGAGAAGGCAACAACTGTTGGCGCAATTATTAGAAAATGGAAGAAGTTCAAGATGACGGTCAATCACCCTCGGTCTGGGGCTCCATGCAAGATCTCACCTCGTGGGGCATCAATGATCATGAGGAAGGTGAGGGATCAGCCCAGAACTACACGGCAGGACCTGGTCAATGACCTGAAGAGAGCTGGGACCACAGTCTCAAAGAAAACCATTAGTAACACACTACGCCGTCATGGATTAAAATCCTGCAGCGCACGCAAGGTCCCCCTGCTCAAGCCAGCGCATGTCCAGGCCCGTCTGAAGTTTGCCAATGACCATCTGGATGATCCAGAGGAGGAATGGGAGAAGGTCATGTGGTCTGATGAGACAAAAATAGAGCTTTTTGGTCTAAACTCCACTCGCCGTGTTTGGAGGAAGAAGAAGGATGAGTACAACCCCAAGAACACCATCCCAACCGTGAAGCACGAAGGTGGAAACATCATTCTTTGGGGATGCTTTTCTGCAAAGGGGACAGGACGACTGCACCGTATTGAGGGGAGGATGGATGGGGCCATGTATTGCGAGATCTTGGCCAACAACCTCCTTCCCTCAGTAAGAGCATTGAAGATGGGTCGTGGCTGGGTCTTCCAGCATGACAACGACCCGAAACACACAGCCAGGGCAACTAAGGAGTGGCTCCGTAAGAAGCATCTCAAGGTCATGGAATGGCCTAGCCAGTCTCCAGACCTGAACCCAATAGAAAATCTTTGGAGGGAGCTGAAAGTCCGTATTGCCCAGCGACAGCCCCGAAACCTGAAGGATCTGGAGAAGGTCTGTATGGAGGAGTGGGCCAAAATCCCTGCTGCAGTGTGTCCCAGGCTCTGAGTCTAAGGTTTAACAGAAATTGTGGTTGAATAATACATTGTATTGTATTGCACCCTCTAGTCTAAGCACTTTTCACAGATCCCTTCTGCAAAATGTGTTTAATCGGTTGTTGCCAGCAATATTAATTGAAAAACATTTTATTAAATTAATGTATTATTATTGTTAAAAAAATAAGAATCAGACTCCCTGCAGTACCTCCACTTTGGGAATGCCTGATTTAGCAGACTCCCTGCAGTACCTCCACTTTGGGAATGCCTGATTTAGCAGGCTCCCTGCAGTACCTCCACTTTGGGAATGTCTGATTTAGCAGACTCCCTGCAGTACCTCCACTTTGGGAATGCCTGATTTAGCAGACTCCCTGCAGTACCTCCACTTTGGGAATGTCTGATTTAGCAGACTCCCTGCAGTACCTCCACTTTGGGAATGCCTGATTTAGCAGACTCCCTGCAGTACCTCCACTTTGAGAATGTCTGATTTAGCAGACTCCCTGCAGTACCTCCACTTTGGGAATGCCTGATTTAGCAGACTCCCTGCAGTACCTCCACTTTGGGAATGTCTGATTTAGCAGACTCCCTGCAGTACCTCCACTTTGGGAATGTCTGATTTAGCAGACTCCCTGCAGTACCTCCACTTTGGGAATGTCTGATTTAGCAGACTCTTTACAGTTATCACAGTACCACAGGAGGTTGGTGGCACCTCAATTGGGGAGGACGGACTCGTGGTAATGGTTGGAGCGGACTTTGTGGAATGGTATCAAATACATCAAACACATGGTTTCCATGGTTTCCAGGTGTTTGATGCCATTCCATTTGTGCCGTTCCGGATGTTATTATGAGCCGTCCTCCCCTCTGCAGCCTCGTGTGTACGGTACATAGGGTGTGTGTGGGAATAGCTGAGCCATATCAGAACCGTTAGAACACTACTTTAACCAGACCACAAGTTCTGAACTGACTAGAAAACACAGGGCATGAAGACGGCCATATAGAAAAAATGACCAGCTGACCTAGCATCATTTAAAAAAGCATTATTGAATGAATCAGCAGCTATCCATGTAAGCTGTGTAGTGTACAGTATAATATGTCCATGTGTAATATCATAGAAGTAACATACAGCAGGAGTTACAAACATGGCTGTTCTGAATAGTTACAGAGAATTCCATAAGCCGGTCGGGATGTTGACATGACAACCTGTGTTCTGTTTTTACCCTGGTCCGCCATGTGGAGAGAGAGAAGGACTTTAACAAGGT
The DNA here is from genome assembly GCF_016432855.1 of Salvelinus namaycush. Classification (NCBI taxonomy): domain Eukaryota; kingdom Metazoa; phylum Chordata; class Actinopteri; order Salmoniformes; family Salmonidae; genus Salvelinus; species Salvelinus namaycush. The sequence continues at coordinate 259,476 of NW_024060341.1, forward strand.
CTGTCACTCTGTCCTCTTTAATTAAATGATAGGCCGTATATATAGAACAGGACGGCCCTCTGCTTGTGGGAAATAAAATGATTTATGGTCTGGCTCGAGCACTAAGCTAAATTGCACTGCAATGCTGCTGCTGTACACAGCCAGCCCTGCAGCTCAGACAGAGCAGGGCAGTGACTGATGGGCCCTGGTCAAAAGTAGTGAACTATAAAGGGAATAGGGTGCCATTTGGGACGCAGGGTGAAGCTCTCCCAACGGAACTGTTTTAATACATAACTGCAGCCACCAATTGATTAGGACCACACTTCTCTTCTGACAGGTCTCACTCCTCCCCTGTCCCTCCGACAATCATCTATTTTCTATGCTATACATCTCTATGTGAAGGTGCTGTAACGCTGCACCCTCCTGAACAGGGCCCAGTGAAGCTGGATAGGTTTCAGGAGCTAACAGGGTGACTATAAGTTCCTCATCTGTTGGGGATGGGGTGGGAGGTTCATCCACTCTCCTCTCCAACTCAGCAGAATGATTCTATCCATCTTCTACCTCAGCGGCTCTCTCTGTATCCTAGCTGTCCTGGCATCATGTCCAGGTTGTGCTGCTTGTCTTGCTCTCTCTGTGTCCTAGCTGTCCTGGCATCGTGTCCAGGTTGTGCTGCTTGTCTTTCTCTCTCTGTGTCCTAGCTGTCCTGGCATCGTGTCCAGGTTGTGCTGCTTGTCTTTCTCTCTCTGTGTCCTAGCTGTCCTGGCATCGTGTCCAGGTTGTGCTGCTTGTCTTGCTCTCTCTGTGTCCTAGCTGTCCTGGCATCGTGTCCAGGTTGTGCTGCTTGTCTTTCTCTCTCTGTATCCTAGCTGTCCTGGCATCGTGTCCAGGTTGTGCTGCTTGTCTTGCTCTCTCTGTATCCTAGCTGTCCTGGCATCGTGTCCAGGTTGTGCTGCTTGTCTTTCTCTCTCTGTGTCCTAGCTGTCCTGGCATCGTGTCCAGGTTGTGCTGCTTGTCTTTCTCTCTCTGTATCCTAGCTGTCCTGGCATCGTGTCCAGGTTGTGCTGCTTGTCTTTCTCTCTCTGTATCCTAGCTGTCCTGGCATCGTGTCCAGGTTGTGCTGCTTGTCTAACTCTCTCTGTATCCTAGCTGTCCTGGCATCGTGTCCAGGTTGTGCTGCTTGTCTAACTCTCTCTGTATCCTAGCTGTCCTGGCATCGTGTCCAGGTTGTGCTGCTTGTCTTTCTCTCTCTGTGTCCTAGCTGTCCTGGCATCATGTCCAGGTTGTGCTGCTTGTCTTGCTCTCTCTGTGTCCTAGCTGTCCTGGCATCGTGTCCAGGTTGTGCTGCTTGTCTTGCTCTCTCTGTATCCTAGCTGTCCTGGCATCGTGTCCAGGTTGTGCTGCTTGTCTTTCTCTCTCTGTATCCTAGCTGTCCTGGCATCGTGTCCAGGTTGTGCTGCTTGTCTTTCTCTCTCTGTGTCCTAGCTGTCCTGGCATCGTGTCCAGGTTGTGCTGCTTGTCTTTCTCTCTGTATCCTAGCTGTCCTGGCATCGTGTCCAGGTTGTGCTGCTTGTCTTTCTCTCTCTGTGTCCTAGCTGTCCTGGCATCGTGTCCAGGTTGTGCTGCTTGTCTTTCTCTCTCTGTATCCTAGCTGTCCTGGCATCGTGTCCAGGTTGTGCTGCTTGTCTTTCTCTCTGTATCCTAGCTGTCCTGGCATCATGTCCAGGTTGTGCTGCTTGTCTTTCTCTCTCTGTGTCCTAGCTGTCCTGGCATCGTGTCCAGGTTGTGCTGCTTGTCTTTCTCTCTCTGTGTCCTAGCTGTCCTGGCATCGTGTCCAGGTTGTGCTGCTTGTCTTTCTCTCTCTGTGTCCTAGCTGTCCTGGCATCATGTCCAGGTTGTGCTGCTTGTCTTGCTCTCTCTGTGTCCTAGCTGTCCTGGCATCATGTCCAGGTTGTGCTGCTTGTCTTTCTCTCTGTGTCCTAGCTGTCCTGGCATCATGTCCAGGTTGTGCTGCTTGTCTTTCTCTCTCTGTGTCCTAGCTGTCCTGGCATCATGTCCAGGTTGTGCTGCTTGTCTTTCTCTCTCTGTATCCTAGCTGTCCTGGCATCGTGTCCAGGTTGTGCTGCTTGTCTTGCTCTCTCTGTATCCTAGCTGTCCTGGCATCGTGTCCAGGTTGTGCTGCTTGTCTTTCTCTCTCTGTATCCTAGCTGTCCTGGCATCATGTCCAGGTTGTGCTGCTTGTCTTTCTCTCTCTGTGTCCTAGCTGTCCTGGCATCATGTCCAGGTTGTGCTGCTTGTCTTTCTCTCTCTGTGTCCTAGCTGTCCTGGCATCGTGTCCAGGTTGTGCTGCTTGTCTTTCTCTCTCTGTATCCTAGCTGTCCTGGCATCGTGTCCAGGTTGTGCTGCTTGTCTTGCTCTCTCTGTGTCCTAGCTGTCCTGGCATCATGTCCAGGTTGTGCTGCTTGTCTTTCTCTCTCTGTATCCTAGCTGTCCTGGCATCATGTCAAGGTTGTGCTGCTTGTCTTTCTCTGAATTTCATAATGCTCATAACCAGGCAGCGGGGGGACAGGCGGGCAGCGGGGGGACAGGCGGGCGGCAGGCGGCGGGGACGTGAGTTACAGCCCACCAGACAGACTGAGGAGGGACTGGATCTCATTTTTCAGCAAATCCACTTAGCAGAGCTAATAGAATGATCAATGGGTGCTCTCACCTTTTGTCCAGGTCGTCCCAGTTCTCCCTGGCAACAAGTTCGTTGGATGGAGGTGGAGAGAGAGAGAGAGAGACAGAGAGAGAGAGATATAACTGCTGCTATTTTATACAAGGCCTTTCCGCTTCGTATAATGGTAGTTTTCAATCATTCACTAAACATCTAATGTAAAAAAAACTGTTTATAAATTACACTTACCTTTTCACCTTTTGGTCCCTTCAGACCTGGTAGCCCAGCTGGACCCTGTAGAAAGTCAACAATAATCAGATATCTAACCAATCAGAACATGGGCTTTTTCTGTCTTTATGCCATCAACTGATTATTTACAATCCCAGTAATATTCTAAGTATTATTTCCCTTCACAATGTCATTTCAATGAGCAGGTACAGGATCCATACTGACACCAAATGTGTTTGTTGTAGTGCCATACTGTATAGGCTAAATTGTGTATGAATACAGATGTGAAAAACATATCGGAAGAGTCTACCAATCCTGCTCTCCTCTCCCTGATAGAATGCCATCTAGGCAAGTGGCCATTTATAGGACTCTGGAATTACTATAGGATCTGCTGCATTACAACACCACCACCACCACCCACCCAAACTCCCTCCACCCTCCCCACAGCAACACCACCACCACCACCCACTCAAACTCCCTCCACCCTCCCCACAGCAACACCACCCCCCACCCAAACTCCCTCCACCCTCCCCACAGCAACACCACCACCCACCCAAACTCCCTCCCCACAGCAACACCACCACCCACCCAAACTCCCTCCACACAGCAGCACCACCACCCACCCACACACACGGCAAAAACACCACCACCCTCCACACAGCAACACCACCACCCTCCACACGGCAACACCACCACCACCCTCCACACGGCAACACCACCACCACCCTCCACACGGCAACACCACCACCACCCTCCACACGGCAACACCACCACCACCCTCCACACGGCAACACCACCACCACCCTCCACACGGCAACACCACCACCACCCTCCACACGGCAACACCACCACCACACGGCAACACCACCACCACCCTCCACACGGCAACACCACCACCACCCTCCACACGGCAACACCACCACCACCCTCCACACGGCAACACCACCAAAACCCTCCACACGGCAACACCACCCACCCTCCACACGGCAACACCACCACCACCACCCTCCACACGGCAACACCACCACCCTCCACACGGCAACACCACCACCACCACCCTCCACACGGCAACACCACCACCACCACCACCCTCCACACGGCAACACCACCACCACCACCACCCTCCACACGGCAACACCACCACCACCACCCTCCACACGGCAACACCACCACCCACCCTCCACACGGCAACACCACCACCCAACCTCCACACGGCAACACCACCACCCACCCTCCACACGGCAACACCACCACCCACCCTCCACACGGCAACACCACCACCCACCCTCCAAACGGCAACACCACCACCACCCTCCACACGGCAACACCACCACCACCCTCCACACGGCAACACCACAACCCTCCCTCCACACGGCAACACCACCACCACCCTCCACACGGCAACACCACCACCACCCTCCACACGGCAACACCACAACCCTCCCTCCACACGGCAACACCACCACCACCCTCCACACGGCAACACCGGCAACACCACCTCCACACGGCAACACCGGCAACACCACCACCACCCTCCACACGGCAACACCACCACCACCCTCCACACGGCAACACCACCACCACCCTCCACACGGCAACACCACCACCACCCTCCACACGGCAACACCACCACCCTCCCTCCACACGGCAACACCACCACCCTCCCTCCACACGGCAACACCACCACCACCCTCCACACGGCAACACCACCACCACCACCCTCCACACGGCAACACCACCATCACCCTCCACACGGCAACACCACCACCCTCCCTCCACACGGCAACACCACCACCCTCCCTCCACACGGCAACACCACCACCCTCCCTCCACACGGCAACACCACCACCACCCTCCACACGGCAACACCACCACCACCACCCTCCACACGGCAACACCACCACCACCACCCTCCACACGGCAACACCACCACCACCACCCTCCACACGGCAACACCACCACCACCACCCTCCACACGGCAACACCACCACCCTCCACACGGCAACACCACCACCCTCCACACGGCAACACCACCACCCTCCACACGGCAACACCACCACCCTCCACACGGCAACACCACCACCCTCCACACGGCAACACCACCACCCTCCACACGGCAACACCACCACCCTCCACACGGCAACACCACCACCCTCCACACGGCAACACCACCACCCTCCACACGGCAACACCACCACCACCCTCCACACGGCAACACCACCACCACCCTCCACACGGCAACACCACCACCACCCTCCACACGGCAACACCACCACCACCCTCCACACGGCAACACCACCACCACCCTCCACACGGCAACACCACCAAAACCCTCCACACGGCAACACCACCAAAACCCTCCACACGGCAACACCACCCACCCTCCACACGGCAACACCACCACCACCACCCTCCACACGGCAACACCACCACCACCACCCTCCACACGGCAACACCACCACCACCACCACCCTCCACACGGCAACACCACCACCACCACCACCCTCCACACGGCAACACCACCACCACCACCACCCTCCACACGGCAACACCACCACCACCACCACCCTCCACACGGCAACACCACCACCACCACCCTCCACACGGCAACACCACCACCACCCTCCACACGGCAACACCACCACCACCCTCCACACGGCAACACCACCACCCACCCTCCACACGGCAACACCACCACCCAACCTCCACACGGCAACACCACCACCCACCCTCCACACGGCAACACCACCACCCACCCTCCACACGGCAACACCACCACCCACCCTCCACACGGCAACACCACCACCACCCTCCACACGGCAACACCACCACCACCCTCCACACGGCAACACCACAACCCTCCCTCCACACGGCAACACCACCACCACCCTCCACACGGCAACACCACCACCACCCTCCACACGGCAACACCACAACCCTCCCTCCACACGGCAACACCACCACCACCCTCCACACGGCAACACCGGCAACACCACCTCCACACGGCAACACCGGCAACACCACCACCACCCTCCACACGGCAACACCACCACCACCCTCCACACGGCAACACCACCACCACCCTCCACACGGCAACACCACCACCCTCCCTCCACACGGCAACACCACCACCCTCCCTCCACACGGCAACACCACCACCCTCCCTCCACACGGCAACACCACCACCCTCCCTCCACACGGCAACACCACCACCACCCTCCACACGGCAACACCACCACCACCCTCCACACGGCAACACCACCACCACCACCCTCCACACGGCAACACCACCACCACCACCCTCCACACGGCAACACCACCACCCTCCCTCCACACGGCAACACCACCACCCTCCCTCCACACGGCAACACCACCACCACCCTCCACACGGCAACACCACCACCACCACCCTCCACACGGCAACACCACCACCACCCTCCACACGGCAACACCACCACCACCACCCTCCACACGGCAACACCACCACCACCACCCTCCACACGGCAACACCACCACCACCACCCTCCACACGGCAACACCACCACCACCACCCTCCACACGGCAACACCACCACCCTCCACACGGCAACACCACCACCCTCCACACGGCAACACCACCACCCTCCACACGGCAACACCACCACCCTCCACACGGCAACACCACCACCCTCCACACGGCAACACCACCACCCTCCACACGGCAACACCACCACCCTCCACACGGCAACCACCACCACCCTCCACACGGCAACACCACCACCACCACCCTCCACACGGCAACACCACCACCACCACCCTCCACACGGCAACACCACCACCACCACCCTCCACACGGCAACACCACCACCACCACCCTCCACACGGCAACACCACCACCACCACCCTCCACACGGCAACACCACCACCACCACCCTCCACACGGCAACACCACCACCACCACCCTCCACACGGCAACACCACCACCACCACCCTCCACACGGCAACACCACCACCACCACCCTCCACACGGCAACACCACCACCACCACCCTCCACACGGCAACACCACCACCACCACCCTCCACACGGCAACACCACCACCACCACCCTCCACACGGCAACACCACCACCACCACCCTCCACACGGCAACACCACCACCACCACCCTCCACACGGCAACACCACCACCACCACCCTCCACACGGCAACACCACCACCACCACCCTCCACACGGCAACACCACCACCACCACCCTCCACACGGCAACACCACCACCACCACCCTCCACACGGCAACACCACCACCACCACCCTCCACACGGCAACACCACCACCACCACCCTCCACCCTCCACACGGCACCACCACCACCCTCCACACGGCAACACCACCACCACCACCCTCCACACGGCAACACCACCACCACCACCCTCCACACGGCAACACCACCACCACCACCCTCCACACGGCAACACCACCACCACCACCCTCCACACGGCAACACCACCACCACCACCCTCCACACGGCAACACCACCACCACCACCCTCCACACGGCAACACCACCACCACCACCCTCCACACGGCAACACCACCACCACCACCCTCCACACGGCAACACCACCACCACCACCCTCCACACGGCAACACCACCACCACCACCCTCCACACGGCAACACCACCACCACCACCCTCCACACGGCAACACCACCACCACCACCCTCCACACGGCAACACCACCACCACCCTCCACACGGCAACACCACCACCACCCTCCACACGGCAACACCACCACCCACCCTCCACACGGCAACACCACCACCACCCTCCACACGGCAACACCACCACCACCCTCCACACGGCAACACCACCACCACCCTCCACACGGCAACACCACCACCACCCTCCACACGGCAACACCACCCTCCACACGGCAACACCACCCTCCACACGGCAACACCACCCTCCACACGGCAACACCACCCTCCACACGGCAACACCACCACCCACCCTCCACACGGCAACACCACCACCACCCTCCACACGGCAACACCACCACCACCCTCCACACGGCAACACCACCACCACCCTCCACACGGCAACACCACCACCACCCTCCACACGGCAACACCACCCTCCACACGGCAACACCACCCTCCACACGGCAACACCACCCTCCACACGGCAACACCACCCTCCACACGGCAACACCACCACCACCCTCCACACGGCAACACCACCACCCACCCTCCACACGGCAACACCACCACCCACCCTCCACACGGCAACACCACCACCCACCCTCCACACGGCAACACCACCACCCACCCTCCACACGGCAACACCACCACCACCCTCCACACGGCAACACCACCACCCACCCTCCACACGGCAACACCACCACCCACCCTCCACACGGCAACACCACCACCCACCCTCCACACGGCAACACCACCACCACCCTCCACACGGCAACACCACCACCCACCCTCCACACGGCAACACCACCACCCACCCTCCACACGGCAACACCACCACCCACCCTCCACACGGCAACACCACCACCACCCTCCACACGGCAACACCACCACCCACCCTCCACACGGCAACACCACCACCCACCCTCCACACGGCAACACATTGAAACTAATCACATGCAGCCTAACCAGGTTGTTGTGTACACAGGGCGATACAGGAATTTACTCGCTCCAGTCAATATGTCTTTCCAAGCAGACCGGGCTGTTTGGGTTGTTTCTAAGAATGGTGTGTGGAGGGACGGAGAGTCGTGGCAGCCAGTGGAAAAAGGCTATTTGTGTCGTGTCTAAATGTGGAGCATTAATGGGCTGCTGTGTTGCAGAGCTCCATGTAATCCCCGTCCCCGTCCCCGTCCCCGTCCCTGTCCCCAGGTCTAGAGGTACAACAGGACGGGAGGAGAAGGAACTGACACGGGTCTCAGATGGTAAAGAGCTGCTAGAGGCCTATAGAGGACTTAGCCAACCCCCAACACCTGTATACAGTACTACCATTACTGACAAGTAAGGAAGCTCAGGCAACTAACTACTGTCTCCACCTGATAAACCCTGATTAAATACTCTTCCAAATATCTGCATTATAACTGTATTATAACTGTATTGGCCAAAATCGGGCTTAAAAATATATATTGAATTGATGAAGCCAGTGGGATGACAACGTTAACAGAAGACTCCGGGGTGGCGCAGTGGTCTAGGGCACTGCATCGCAGTGCTAGCTGCGCCACCAGAGTCTCTGGGTTCACGCCCAGGCTCTGTCGCAGCCGGCCGCAACCGGGAGGTCCGTGGGGCGACGCACAATTGGCATAGCGTCGTCCGGGTTAGGGAGGGTTTGGCCGGTAGGGATATCCTTGTCTCAGTATGTGAAATGTAATAAAATGTATGCACTCTACTGTAAGTCGCTCTGGATAAGAGCGTCTGCTAAATGACTAAAATGTAATGTAAATGTAAGACAGTTGGAGGTGGATAGGTTTACCTACCTGAGGACCGGGGGGTCCGCTGGGGCCAGGGGGGCCTGCGACACAGCTGGGACCTTTCAGCTCCGTCCCTGTATCTGGATCTTCTCTGTGATTTCCCCCCTTACTGGACTCCTCATTCTAAACCAATCACACAAAAACACTCTTCCATTCAATCATTGCTTTATTTTATAATAAAATGATCAGTAGCCGTTTGTGGTACTGAAGAACAATTACAATGCAGTTAAGATTGTGGATCACTTGTACACTACTTGCCAATCAAAATGACAGCTGTGTGTCATGTCATCTGTCAATTTGAATTTCAGATTCTACACAATCATTCAGCGTCAACTTCTGCTCATCACCCCTCTTGAGTTTACAGTCTAGGCTCTAGACTGAGGGTTGTATCTCCGGGAAAGGGAAGGGGAAAGGGGGATACCTAGTCAGGTGTACAACTGAATGCATTCAACTGAAATGTGTCTTCTGCATTTAATCCAACCCCTCTGAATTAGAGAGGTGCGGGGGCTGCCTTAATCGACATCCACGTCATCGGCGCCCGGGGAACAGTAGATTAACTGCCTTGCTCAGGAGCAGAACGACAGAGGACCCTCTAACAGGATAGACAGAGTTGTATCTCTGAGAGGACCCTCTAACAGGATATACAGAGTTTTATCTCTAAGAGGACCCTCTAACAGGATAGACAGAGTTGTATCTCTGAGAGGACCCTCTAACAGACAGAGTTGTATCTCTAAGAGGACCCTCTAACAGGATATACAGAGTTGTATCTCTGAGAGGACCCTCTAACAGACAGAGTTGTATCTCTGAGAGGACCCTCTAACAGGATAGACAGAGTTGTATCTCTAAGAGGACCCTCTAACAGGATAGACAGAGTTGTATCTCTAAGAGGACCCTCTAACAGGATAGACAGAGTTGTATCTCTGAGAGGACCCTCTAACAGGATATACAGAGTTGTATCTCTAAGAGGACCCTCTAAAAGACAGAGTTGTATCTCTGAGAGGACCTTCTAACAGACAGAGTTGTATCTCTAAGAGGACCCTCTAACAGACAGAGTTGTATCTCTAAGAGGACCCTCTAACAGACAGAGTTGTATCTCTAAGAGGACCCTCTAACAGACAGAGTTGTATCTCTGAGAGGACCCTCTAACAGACAGAGTTGTATCTCTGAGAGGACCCTCTAACAGACAGAGTTGTATCTCTAAGAGGACCCTCTAACAGACAGAGTTGTATCTCTGAGAGGACCCTCTAACAGACAGAGTTGTATCTCTAAGAGGACCCTCTAACAGACAGAGTTGTATCTCTAAGAGGACCCTCTAACAGACAGAGTTGTATCTCTAAGAGGACCCTCTAACAGACAGAGTTGTATCTCTAAGAGGACCCTCTAACAGGATAGACAGAGTTGTATCTCTAAGAGGACCCTCTAATAGACAGAGTTGTGTCTCTAAGAGGACCCTCTAACAGACAGAGTTGTATCTCTAAGACGACCCTCTAACAGACAGAGTTGTATCTCTGAGAGGACCCTCTAACAGACAGAGTTGTATCTCTAAGAGGACCCTCTAACAGACAGAGTTGTATCTCTAAGAGGACCCTCTAACAGACAGAGTTGTATCTCTAAGAGGACCCTCTAACAGACAGAGTTGTATCTCTAAGAGGACCCTCTAACAGACAGAGTTGTATCTCTGAGAGGACCCTCTAACAGGATAGACAGAGTTGTATCTCTGAGAGGACCCTCTAACAGACAGAGTTGTATCTCTGAGAGGACCCTCTAACAGACAGAGTTGTATCTCTAAGAGGACCCTCTAACAGACAGAGTTGTATCTCTGAGAGGACCCTCTAACAGGATAGACAGAGTTGTATCTCTGAGAGGACCCTCTAACAGACAGAGTTGTATCTCTGAGAGGACCCTCTAACAGACAGAGTTGTATCTCTGAGAGGACCCTCTAACAGACAGAGTTGTATCTCTGAGAGGACCCTCTAACAGACAGAGTTGTATCTCTGAGAGGACCCTCTAACAGACAGAGTTGTATCTCTGAGAGGACCCTCTAACAGACAGAGTTGTATCTCTAAGAGGACCCTCTAACAGACAGAGTTGTATCTCTGAGAGGACCCTCTAATAGACAGAGTTGTATCTCTGAGAGGACCCTCTAACAGGATATACAGAGTTGTATCTCTGAGAGGACCCTCTAACAGGATAGACAGAGTTGTATCTCTAAGAGGACCCTCTAACAGGATAGACAGAGTTGTATCTCTGAGAGGACCCTCTAACAGGATAGACAGAGTTGTATCTCTAAGAGGACCCTCTAACAGGATAGACAGAGTTGTATCTCTAAGAGGACCCTCTAACAGGATAGACAGAGTTGTATCTCTAAGAGGACCCTCTAACAGGATAGACAGAGTTGTATCTCTGAGAGGACCCTCTAACAGGATAGACAGAGTTGTATCTCTGAGAGGACCCTCTAACAGGATAGACAGAGTTGTATCTCTGAGAGGACCCTCTAACAGACAGAGTTGTATCTCTGAGAGGACCCTCTAACAGACAGAGTTGTATCTCTAAGAGGACCCTCTAACAGACAGAGTTGTATCTCTGAGAGGACCCTCTAACAGGATAGACAGAGTTGTATCTCTGAGAGGACCCTCTAACAGACAGAGTTGTATCTCTGAGAGGACCCTCTAACAGACAGAGTTGTATCTCTGAGAGGACCCTCTAACAGACAGAGTTGTATCTCTGAGAGGACCCTCTAACAGACAGAGTTGTATCTCTGAGAGGACCCTCTAACAGACAGAGTTGTATCTCTGAGAGGACCCTCTAACAGACAGAGTTGTATCTCTAAGAGGACCCTCTAACAGACAGAGTTGTATCTCTGAGAGGACCCTCTAATAGACAGAGTTGTATCTCTGAGAGGACCCTCTAACAGGATATACAGAGTTGTATCTCTGAGAGGACCCTCTAACAGGATAGACAGAGTTGTATCTCTAAGAGGACCCTCTAACAGGATAGACAGAGTTGTATCTCTGAGAGGACCCTCTAACAGGATAGACAGAGTTGTATCTCTAAGAGGACCCTCTAACAGGATAGACAGAGTTGTATCTCTAAGAGGACCCTCTAACAGGATAGACAGAGTTGTATCTCTAAGAGGACCCTCTAACAGGATAGACAGAGTTGTATCTCTGAGAGGACCCTCTAACAGGATAGACAGAGTTGTATCTCTGAGAGGACCCTCTAACAGGATAGACAGAGTTGTATCTCTGAGAGGACCCTCTAACAGGATAGACAGAGTTGTATCTCTGAGAGGACCCTCTAACAGGATAGACAGAGTTGTATCTCTGAGAGGACCCTCTAACAGGATAGACAGAGTTGTATCTCTAAGAGGACCCTCTAACAGACAGAGTTGTATCTCTGAGAGGACCCTCTAACAGACAGAGGTGTATCTCTGAGAGGACCCTCTAACAGACAGAGTTGTATCTCTGAGAGGACCCTCTAACAGGATAGACAGAGTTGTATCTCTAAGAGGACCCTCTAACAGGATATACAGAGTTGTATCTCTGAGAGGACCCTCTAACATACAGAGTTGTATCTCTAAGAGGACCCTCTAACAGACAGAGTTGTATCTCTAAGAGGACCCTCTAACAGGATATACAGAGTTGTATCTCTAAGAGGACCCTATAACAGGATAGACAGAGTTGTATCTCTGAGAGGACCCTCTAACAGGATATACAGAGTTGTATCTCTAAGAGGACCTTCTCACAGGATAGACAGAGTTGTATCTCTAAGAGGACCCTCTAACAGGATATACAGAGTTGTATCTCTGAGAGGACCCTCTAACAGGATAGACAGAGTTGTATCTCTGAGAGGACCCTCTAACAGACAGAGTTGTATCTCTGAGAGGACCCTCTAACAGACAGAGTTGTATCTCTGAGAGGACCCTCTAACAGACAGAGTTGTATCTCTGAGAGGACCCTCTAACAGACAGAGTTGTATCTCTAAGAGGACCCTCTAACAGACAGAGTTGTATCTCTAAGAGGACCCTCTAACAGACAGAGTTGTATCTCTAAGAGGACCCTCTAACAGACAGAGTTGTATCTCTAAGAGGACCCTCTAACAGACAGAGTTGTATCTCTAAGAGGACCCTCTAACAGACAGAGTTGTATCTCTAAGAGGACCCTCTAACAGACAGAGTTGTATCTCTAAGAGGACCTTCTAACAGACAGAGTTGTATCTCTAAGAGGACCCTCTAAGGTCGTTTCCCCTCATCAACCCTGATCTGCAGTCAGCACTCGTGGGAGACACGTTAATCCATTGCTTCCTGCACACACCTACTATATCATCAGAAATCCCTACTGCTCTTAGTCAGTGGCGGAGGAGGGCAAGAGTGAGGCTAAGTCACAAATGACACGCTGTTCCCTATACATTATAGTCCCCTATTTTTGACCACAACCCTATCAAATGTAGTACGCTAAATAGGGAATAGGGTGCCATTTGGAACGTAACCAGGGAGTGAGGTTTGGACAGCACCCAAGGACAAATCAACAATCATACACTTGTCACATGGGCAAGTCACATGACTTTGGACTCACATGACCACCGCGGTGCCACAGTGAGGGAGGAGGAGGGAACAGGGGGGGTGGGGGTGGACTCAGTAAACAGCAGGGGTTGAATTTCCTCTGCTGGTCCAAGGCAGGTTGTTGTTGGAGAGCTAGGGAAAGTAGTGGACAGTACGGTAAGTCAGTCACATGGGAAATAAATACACACCGACGCTGCAGAGGATACCCTTGTAATAGAATATTACATTTGTTTGTCATGTTGACATCAGTGGCAAATGAAATGAATAGAGTCAAAACTAGTTGAAGGGGCTTAAAGAAAACTCAATGTTGGCTTATTTCTAACAGCATCAGAGTGGATGGTAAGGTGTGTAATAGAATCTGTATGTTACTGCATCCTGCAGAGGCAGAGAGCAGACAACACCTCACTAACAAGCCATAAAGTAAAAGCTCCTGCATAGAGGCATTGCCAAAGAAGTGGTGTTGCAGCTGCCAAGTTCAAATCCACTCAATCAGCAGATCCTCCCCTTCACAACAAACATCAGCTGAACTGAAAGTCATCTGTAAATGTACGGTCTGGTAGGATATTGACAACACTAGACGCTACAACTGGTATCTACATAGATATACAGCAACAAGTAAAATAGCTCTACAAATCTAACACATAATAACTAGAATACAATAAGAACAGCAGAATATTCAGACTGGGAGCTGTAACATGATACGTGTCGTCCTCCACACTGGAGAGAGCTGCTCCTGGCTCTGACTGAATACACATATGAAGCACCATATGCCCGCCTCCCTGTCAGGAACTGTCAGACGCTATTTATAGAGACATTTCCATTCTGACAGCATTTCGTATTCCATAAATTAAGGGAAAATACACAGGAACACACACTTCTTCAAAGTGCAAAGACAATCAGGATAAGACATGACATGGGGTTTACCCAGGGTCGGACTGCAGCTTGTCAAAACCGTGCATGACATATTCCTGCACGCACACACATAAACACACACACACATAAACACACACACACATAAACACACACACACACACATAAACACACACACACACACATAAACACACACACATAAACACACACACACACATAAACACACACACACACATAAACACACACACACACACACATAAACATAAACACACACACATAAACACACACACACATAAACACACACACACATGCATGAGTATGCGCATGTACACACACACAATATCTTACCTGCTGGGAATGAAAGAATATTGTCCAGGAAAGAGGACTGAGACAAGACATAACAAAACAATAGTGGAAGATAGAGTCCAAATGTGATAAGGATCATGCTGCTGTCAATACAATGCCCTGTCTGTCTCTAACTTGGGTTTACTGAGGAGCCACAGCAAAACGACTCCACTCTCACTCTCTCTGACTCTCTCTTGCCTACTGCCCTCAACACCCCTCTCTCTCCTCTCTCAGTCTCCCTGCGTCTTTAGGAGGGGGGTGCTTGCCAACCATTGCCCGTTAAATCTATCTCCTGCATCAGTGTGCGCTAAAATTACAGGAGGCGCAGCCTGTCAGCTGCCCTTTGTGACAATATTAGAATCTTACTACTGCAAGGGATGCCTTAATAGTTTCCCCTCTCCTCTCATAAGGATACAAGACGACAAAATATACTACATGGCTGGAATGCCATTGGAAAGACAAAGACCATACTATGGGGTCACTTCACAACTGTAGAAAAATAAACAGAACACAATTTCACAAGCTGTATGATCTTGTACATGTTGCACAACACAAGGAAAAATAAACACGGTTCTGTCATGAATGCCTGCAAATCGCAATGCACCTGTGGCGGGTTGTCACCGTAAAAAAATATAATCTAAAACATTTGTTAGATTATACGATTATTATCAGAAAAATAAGGTTTAGGTATTAGAAGCGCACCACATGGATACGCAATGAATAGGACTCCACTTGTGTCACACAGAATTCACTACAACATCGGTCTCTACGATATATGGATTAGACCACCACATCAACGTATCAGCCTCTGCCGCAACATTAATGGCCAGGCATTTATAAAGAGGCACTTGGATCTTGGGCTGGCAGGGGAGCAATATAGACGCCAGTATCAATTTAAATAAATTAATGTAAAAGTTTGGAATTATATTTGACATTTTCTCCCAATGAGAGCAATCAATTATTTGCACATGTAGGTGATTGCAATGACTTGAATTTTACGTTCAGTTTTATCGCCCCAAATTTCACGTGCACAAATGAATTACTCTCACAAATGGACATTTCCTCTTTCCATGCCTGCTTGGTGTAATTTATTTCCTCTGTTATAGCTAAACTATCTACACTCTTTGAAGAAGAGGTAGATAAGTGTCTAATTAACTAGATAATTAGCCCAATAATGAACTAAAGGAGCCTGTCCGTACTCCTTATAGTCCACCTTACATGTTCCGTTTAAAGATGAATTGGCTCGAAGCCAAAACAGCACAGTCAGGGAAATGGTTCCAATCGTTTTTCCACTAGTGGATTTTAGAAACACTTAAAGGGCTGTGCTTCGTGAAGGTTTACCCTGGTGTGTAAAATCTCTCTCAGACAAGGTGACTTTTATCAATATATTGCCTATATTTACCCCCAACAAATGAAACGCTAATTAGCTGGTAATGTGGTTTTCATAAAGAACTCCACATGCCATGATGATCTGGCCAAGACTACCGAATCGAGGCAAAGGTAAGAATCTCTTAACTATGTTAGCTAAATGTAGTAATGAATAATTGGCTACGCTTCTTTAAATTGACAATTCTTTGAACTGTCTGGGGCAAGTTTTAAATTGATACAATACCTGTTAGCAAAGATGTCGGCTACAGATGTTTTGCATTATGTCTACTTTGATGCTAATTAGCATTTTCAAATGAGCGTAAATAGAGCCGAATATATTGCTAAAAGTCACCTTGTCCGTGAGAGGTTTACATGGTTATAAAAATGTTACACCACGGTAAACCCACATTAAACACTTCCCTTATTTTATGTGTTTCTAAAATCGCTTATGGGGGGTGGGGGGGGGCGATTGGAATCATTTCCCTGTTTGACCTAGGTTTTCTGGGTATTGACCCCCCCACCGTGTGGCTCTGTGGAAATATGGCCTTGTGGGAACCCTAACCCTACAAAGGGTGTGTATCAATTTAACCTTGTTTGGCAATTATTTCTCACTGATATGAAAGGTCCTTATGCTTCCAAAACCATGCTCTCAACAAACTCAGTTTCAGGACTCTTAAGAAAACCCCATGGAGAAGATGCCTTCATCCAATGACTTCTGTGTAATGGAGAGTCATCATCAAGGGCTAGGAAGAGGAAGATGACTTGTGTGTAATGGAGAGTCATCATCAAGGGCTAGGAAGATATAGGTTGATAGAGAGTGTGTATAGGAGGGGAACCCAAGTCTTAGAAGGTTGGGCTTTCACAGGGTTGGAATGGAAACTGAAATGCCCAAGGTAAAAACACCATCCAAATGACCAAAACGTACCCATTCACCATTTCATCAAGTTTAATACATATGTAAAAATGCCATCTTATGTACATTCGTATAAATTGTGTTCTGAAACTGTGAGATACAATAGCATAGCAAAAACATTAGCATAGCAAAAACATTAGCATTGACACCAGAAATGCTTCACAACAAGGAATCAGCCTATTGCACATCGGTCAGATCTTCCTGCTTTGTCCAACTGGCTCAGTGCATCTATAACAAGACTGAATTCATGTCCAGAATTAAGAGGCCAAAGTTAGACTGCCTCTATGATAACCACTGTATTATTATTAACCCACACCATCAGTTAGGCCATCAGTCACAGAGAGGAAAGTCAGCTAATAGACTAACAATCTATCCATCATCATGATTGTTAATACATTTTGAATCAAGGCCTTGCTATATATATTCCACTTCAGTTGGCACCTCAGTCGAACCCTTTACATTAAAACATGGACATTTCCATCCATCCATATAGAACATGGTTTATTCCATAAGTTACTCAGACTACATTTAAATGATTAAGATAACGAGGAAAATACTAGTTCATGTTAATGTCACTTGGTAAACAATACATTTGTAGATGAGACAATATGCGAGAATGAGAATGGTTCTGGAGGGAGGAGGTGGGTCATCCATGTAGATACAGTATATTGGTGTATGAGTTCAGCAGGGATCAATACTAACACTGCTACATTACTCTTCAGTGTTGTATGCAGTTCATTACATACAGCCTATGTAAGCGGTCAAATAATGCTGCCAATTATAACAATATCAGCCTCAATTTAAAGTAGAAGTTCATATTTGTGCATTCTCGGCAACCAATGGTGCAGCTGTTCATAATGGAAGTCACAGGAGGGAAAAGAGCCTGAGTCTAAAGTACTGTACACTACATCAAGTACAGTCAGTCACTATAACGGAGTGAAGTGTGCATCCGTCGTCAGGAAATGTGCTCCGTCAGAAGACCACCATTTGTACAACAGTGCACCCTTTGTAATTGGAAGCACTAAGCGTAAACCACTAGAAGGAAAACCTGAAAAAGTCCTCCCTCAAACCTAGTCCCTCTACGGCCATTAGACCTTGCATTGTTCCAGAGTTAGTAATGTGAGACAATACCTCATCTTACACCGAGCATGCTCACACTCAATCACGCCCCTCCATCCTCCGGATGGCTCTGATTGGCTAATCTAGTGAGCATGCTACCTGGGGCTTGACCCTGTTCTCGGGGAGCAAACCAACCAAGCCTACACCTCCAGGGTTAAAGTTTCTGCATCCTGAAGAGGGTTCTCCTCTCCCTCCACACCGTCCTCCTCTGTCAGTGTATCCCAGATGGTCTGAGTCTGAGAGCTCTCTTCCTCCTCTGGTAGTGTCCCTCTCGGGCCACCAGCTGGGGTCTCGTCTCCTCCTCTCGGGCCACCAGCTGGGGTCTCGTCTCCTCCTCTCGGGCCACCAGCTGGGGTCTCGTCTCCTCCTCTCGGGCCACCAGCTGGGGTCTCGTCTCCTCCTCTCGGGCCACCAGCTGGGGTCTCGTCTCCTCCTCTCGGGCCACCAGCTGGGGTCTCGTCTCCTCCTCTCGGGCCACCAGCTGGGGTCTCGTCTCCTCCTCTCAGACCACCTCATCTGACTCCAGGTTGTATTCTTCATACAGGGCATCCAGGATGGCCAGTTGGTTCTCCATGGCAGGCAGGTAGACCCCCAGGTCCCGGTGCATGCCTGTGTTGAATCCTTCTTTCAGTTCATCCCCCTCTCTGGACACCAGAGCCGCCGCAAAGCTGCTGTATGATGGCGCTGCTCGGAGGGCCAGCTGGGAACGGAGAGATGAAGTGTCAATAAGTCTCACACACGAACACACCAAGGTTATTATAGGTTTGTACTTACACTACTGTTCAAAAGTTTGGGGTCACTTAAATGTCCTTGTTTTTGAAAGAAAAGCACTTTTTTGTCCATTAAAATAACATTGTTTATGTTGTAAATAACTATTGTAGCTGGAAACGGCAGACTTTAATGGAATATCTACATAGGCCCATTATCAGCAACCATCACTCCTGTGTTCCAACGGCACGTTGTTAGCTAATCCAAGTTCATAATTTTAAAAGGCTAATTGACCATTAGAAAAACCTTTTGCAATTATGTTAGCACAGCTGAAAACTGTTCTGATTTAAAGAAGCAATAAAACTGGCCTTCTTTAGATTAGTTGAGTATCTGGAGCATCAGCATTTGTGGGTTTGATTACAGGCTCAAAACAATGTGCTTTTCTGGAATTTTGTTTTAGATTCTGTCTCTCACAGTTGAAGTGTACCTATGATAACAATTACAGACATCTACATGCTTTGTAAGTAGGAAAACATGCAAAATCGGCAGTGTATCAAATACTTGTTCTCCCCACTGTATACTGTACAAAAATAAACGCAACATGAAATAATTGCAATGATTTTACTGAGTTAGTTATAAGGAAAATCAGTCAATTGAAATAAATTGCTCATCTTGCTGAGTCATGAAAAAGAGATTAAATCTCAATGAGCCCGGTTAAATAAAAAATTCATTAGGCCCTTATCTATGGATTTCATGTGACTTGGGCAGGGGCGCAACCATGGGAGGGCATAGGCCCAGGCAAACCCACTGGGGAGTGGCTGGTTTCAGACAATCCCACAGGTGAAGAAGCCGGATGTGGACTTCCTGGGCTGGTGTGGTTATACGTGGTCTGCGATTGTGAGGCCGGGTGGACGTACGGCCAAATTCTCTAAAATGATGGAGGGGGCTTATGGTAGAGAAATTAAGATTAAATGCTCTGGTGGACATTCCTGCAGTCAGCATGCCAATTGCACACTCCCTCCGCTTGAGACATCTGTGGCATTGTGTTTGACAAAACTGCACATTTTAGTGGCCTTTTATTGTCCCCAGCACAAGGTGCCCTTGTGTAATGATCATCCTGTTTAATACGCTTCTTGATATGCCACATCTGTCAGGTGGATGGATTATCTTGGCAAGGGAGAAATGCTCAGTATCAGGGATGTAACCAAATTTGTGCACAAAATTTCAGCGAAATAAGCTTTTGTGCCTATGAAAAATCTCTGGAAACTTATTTCAGCTCATGAAACCAAAACTTTACCTGTTGCATTTATATTTTTGTTCAGTATAATATTATTTCAGTTTGTGATATAGGGGTTATATACATTATAAAGAAAACCTTTTTTATAAACAATGGCAACACTGCCATGTTGATCTGAGCCTGTTAGAGAACTACATTAGTGTCCGACTTTCGGCTGTCGCAAATGCATCCCCCCTAACCCTAACCCCCCCCCCCCCCCCCCCATTGTTTTAGACTTACCCCTCAAACCCCTCCTTGACTTCCATCTACAGTTGGTTGTTTTAGACTTACCACTCAAACCCCTCCTTGACTTCCATCTACAGTTGGTTGTTTTAGACTTACCACTCAAACCCCTCCTTGACTTCCATCTACAGTCGGTTGTTTTAGACTTACCACTCAAACCCCTCCTTGACTTCCATTTACAGTTGGTTGTTTTAGACTTACCACTCCTTGACTTCCATCTACAGTTGATTGTTTTAGACTTACCACTCCTTGACTTCCATCTACAGTTGGTTGTTTTAGACTTACCACTCAAACCCCTCCTTGACTTCCATCTACAGTTGGTTGTTTTAGACTTACCACTCCTTGACTTCCATCTACAGTTGGTTGTTTTAGACTTACCACTCAAACCACTCCTTGACTTCCATCTACAGTTGGTTGTTTTAGACTTACCACTCAAACCCCTCCTTGACTTCCATCTACAGTCGGTTGTTTTAGACTCACCACTCAAACCCCTCCTTGACTTCCATCTACAGTTGGTTGTTTTAGACTCACCACTCAAACCCCTCCTTGACTTCCATCTACAGTTGGTTGTTTTAGACTCACCACTCAAACCCCTCCTTGACTTCCATCTACAGTTGGTTGTTTTAGACTTACCACTCAAACCCCTCCTTGACTTCCATCTACAGTTGGTTGTTTTAGACTCACCACTCAAACCCCTCCTTGACTTCCATCTACAGTTGGTTGTTTTAGACTCACCACTCAAACCCCTCCTTGACTTCCATCTACAGTTGGTTGTTTTAGACTTACCACTCAAACCCCTCCTTGACTTCCATCTACAGTTGGTTGTTTTAGACTCACCACTCAAACCCCTCCTTGACTTCCATCTACAGTTGGTTGTTTTAGACTCACCACTCAAACCCCTCCTTGACTTCCATCTACAGTTGGTTGTTTTAGACTCACCACTCAAACCCCTCCTTGACTTCCATCTACAGTTGGTTGTTTTAGACTCACCACTCAAACCCCTCCTTGACTTCCATCTACAGTTGGTTGTTTTAGACTTACCACTCAAACCCCTCCTTGACTTCCATCTACAGTTGGTTGTTTTAGACTTACCACTCAAACCCCTCCTTGACTTCCATCTACAGTTGGTTGTTTTAGACTTACCACTCAAACCCCTCCTTGACTTCCATCTACAGTTGGTTGTTTTAGACTTACCACTCCTTGACTTCCATCTACAGTTGATTGTTTTAGACTTACCACTCAAACCCCTCCTTGACTTCCATCTACAGTTGATTGTTTTAGACTTACCACTCAAACCCCTCCTTGACTTCCATCTACAGTTGGTTGTTTTAGACTTACCACTCAAACCCCTCCTTGACTTCCATCTACAGTCGGTTGTTTTAGACTCACCACTCCTTGACTTCCATCTACAGTTGGTGGTTTTAGACTCACCACTCAAACACACCCAATATCTGCAGTGCTGCTCCTCATCTTGCTGAGTCTCCCTTTGACTTTATAATTTAATCTCAATGTGACCCGCCAGATTCAGAAGCTTGAAAACACCATTAGAAAAAAATCCTTAAACCCCATTTTTGCCTCCCCCAAAAATGAAAAATGAACATAATTCATGTTCTTATTTTAGTTGGTTTTGGAGTCAGAGATAAG
This sequence comes from Salvelinus namaycush, assembly GCF_016432855.1. Classification (NCBI taxonomy): domain Eukaryota; kingdom Metazoa; phylum Chordata; class Actinopteri; order Salmoniformes; family Salmonidae; genus Salvelinus; species Salvelinus namaycush. Next base: position 281,859 of record NW_024060341.1, read on the forward strand.
TTTCAGTATAGGTTTTCAAACAGGTTTGTTAATTATTTTATTTCCGTTTACTAAATAGTTTTTTTCCTTGATTACTTTGTTTCAGTTGACTATAATAGCCTTAGTGTACGTACGCACAGACACATGCCCGCCCGCCCAAGTGGGCATGATCTTATGTTGGGATACTTTTTCCAACTATAAACTGCTTCCTTAAAAAAAAAGAGCTTGAAGACTGATTATCAAGTATTACTCACAGCAAATACACCTCGCACAACCCATCCATGATACTGCCGCAGACTCCGTCCATAAGCATTACCTGAATGGACGAGGGAGGGGAGTGTGTTAGGAATACAGAGGACATTATGTAATACACTATATGACATCAAACCAAAAGAGGACTATCACCTAACCATTGTGTGTGTGTGTGTACCACGGTGTTGCGATGCTAACTCACCCAGCGCTCCGGGGATATCCCTTTCCCCAGAGTTGACCAGGGACAGGAACTCCTTGAGGAACTTGAGTCCTCGTTTGAGCCACAGCAGGGCCTCGGTGGCTGAGTTGCGGACGCGGGCCACACCGGTCTGCACCTCATGGAGCACTATGGTCTGCAGTGTGGGGAAGCTGCCCGGGTCCGACGACAGCTTCTGGTGGATCTTCTACAGACAGCCACACAGAGAGACAGAAGGACTTGTCGTCATAAAGACAATGTCTGCCGACCAAATGGCACCCTATTCCCTTTATAGTGCACTGTGTGTGCCCTGGTCAAAAGTAGTGCACTACATAGGGAATAGGGTGCCGTTTGTTACGCAGCCCCAGCAGTTCTTATAGGTTTCTAAATCTGGTTGGTCGTGTCGTGTTGCCACTTAACAGGTTTACTTGTTCCATGACAACACTGGGAACCATAGCTTGTTATTTCTTGGTGGCGGTAGAGTAAAATACTTCTGTTAAAGCTCTGCTAGTGAAATGTTCCTGTGCTTTACACACAGCACTGCCTAATGACATATCACTTTCCCCTTCCAGCACAGCAACTGTTAGAACAGTCTTTGTTTAGAGTGTATTCTGCCCAACTGAAGAGCTCACAGGGCAGGTTAAGGACCCTATTCCCTCTGTAGTGCACTACACTACCGTATATAGGGAATAGGGTGCCATTTGGGACAGACCCGGTGGGTGTAAAAGTCCATTTGGTCCCATTGTAACTGCATGGAGGGAGGAGAGTCCCTCTTGTGGTCATTTAGAGAACTGTTGATACCAGACAGGCTTATACAACATCTGCACCCAGAATGTTATGCTGATTTGAGCAGCTTTTAAAAAAAGGTAGGTTTTAGTAAACTTAATCTAACTTTAATTTCCTGTAATGTAAAAATCTAACATTGTTCTAAACTCAAGACAGCCTTTCCTCTTACCTTGATGTTGCCCGTAAAATCCATTTTTACTGGACCAAATACTGTGGATCCTAGTTTGTCTGAGGAGAGAGAGTCCAATGTCACTTCAATGCTGGATATTTTTGTTACACTATTGTTTGTCTTTGTGGGGCGGTTTCACGGACACATATTAAGGCTAGTCCTGGACTAAAAAAACAGTTTGACAGAGAATCTCCATTAAATGCTCTTTTGCATCAAGAATGTGTGTTAATCTGTGTCCGGGACCCCCCCCCCCCCCCCGGTGTTTTATTCCCCAGTAACCTTTACAAACTGATGTAGACTTCAATAGAAGAGTAAATTGACAAAACAACTAAGTATAACATGGAAGAGATCGTAAGCCTGGAGGATCCAGAGCAATGTGTGTAACATACAATACATACCAGTAGCTGTCTATAGTTTATCACAGTGACATGCATTACGGTGGGTCGGATCACACGAACAATGGACAGAGGGAGGGGTGTTGTATGACTTCAAGATGGATTACACACTCCAGACTCACATACAGACACCCTCCCAGGAAACCCATCCACTTGATTAGTAAGAGAAAGAAATGCCTCCAGTCAACCAGAGAACACATCCAATAGGATGATCAATTAGATGCAGACGAGGAGAGAGCAGTATGAACGTGTGAGAGGAGACTGAAGGAAACATTATGGATAGAGCATGCACCATCACCAGGTGGAAAAGATTATTGACAACATGTTTCAGAAAAGATGGTATGATTGAAAAAAAAAAAAATGAAAAAAAAAGATGGACGAAGAGACAGATGAGTGAAGTGACCATCCTACCTAATACAGGCACTATCGCATAGCATGAGTCCAAAAAGGCTTGTGTAGGAATACCACTGTCACCGTCCAGTCTTATATCACTAAATCTAAAGGGAAGTCAGAGAGATTCAAACAAGGGGAGATATTAGTGAGGTCCAGCATCGACAACCTTTATTTCATTCAATCAAACCAAAACAGAAACAGATACAACCAAAGTCAAAGACAGCCTCCACACAAGACCATGCTGTCAGGCTATTGGGTGATTTGATACTTGTTTTGAGTTCTTGTCTCTCACTAAGATACACCTGTATAATAAATAATTCTAATGTATCAAAAGCATATCTGCTATGTTCCCCAACCTCTACGGCATTGTTCTAAGGATTTCATTTACACTAGTTCTGTGTTCGATGTTTACTGCACTTAAACACGTTAACACTGCTTACATTGTCTCTCCCCGTCATTGGAATACTGTAATATCACAACATCATGGTTATGATCATTCATATCACAGTTATGATCATTCATATCACAGTTATGATCATTCAAATCCTATCTTAATGCTGAATAACACTGTTAAAAAGGGGCTTTCAAATGTCATCCAAAAGAAAAGAAAGAGTTAAATGATTACCCAATTTCTTTTAAAATCAGATGAGGGCATCTCTGTAATAGTCATGTGATCAACAGAGAACACACCAGTGTAAAACTTGTTATATGTTCAAATGGGTTTAAAAAGTCATAAAACTTGCTATGTTTTAACCTAGTCAGTCATTAACAGCAACAGAGTTGGCAAGAGCACAAAGATCTGGGACCAGGCTAGTTCTCCCTTTTTGTTTTCGCACAGGCATGGAAAAATGACCTTTGCCCTTTCATACCCAAAGCATTAGCATTGGACCTAAACAGTATATATGAGAGTAGCACAATTCACAGCATAATCTGATCACACTAAATACATTAATTTCAATAATAAATACCTCATTGTGTAATCAACATCATTACAGTACCTAGAATAATTATAGGAAACATGGGGATTAATCGATTAGTGTATGTGTTGGTCCTTGTTCTGTCTAGTTACTGCTTGTGAAATATTAGCATTGACCGCAGTAGTAAAACACCTACACTCTGGGGTGAAGTTTTCCCCGAGTTACAGATCTAGGATCAGCTTCCCCTCCCCCAATCCTACAATGCAACAAGTGAAATCTAGGCAAGCCTAAATATCTTACGTTGACTTTTCCTTCTTTTTCCCCCGTACCAGTCTAATTGTGCATATTCTAACCAAAAACATGCTTAATACAAGTAATTTCTCTTATTTCAAGATATTTAGCAAAATATTTGACCTTAATACAATGATGTCTATGCGTTCAATATGAAGGAAGTTGGAGGTAGTTTCATGAGCCAATGCTAACTAGCTTAGCGCAAAGAAAATGTCTTCTGCAGCTAGCATGCTAGCAGATACCCAAGACTTCCAGTCTTTGAGCTAACGCTACATTGCCAAAATCCCAAACTATCCCTTTAACCATTAGTGGGGGAAATGCAAAACTGACCACAGATCAGCATTCTAGGGTCAACTTCACCCTACACCGTAAGGTCTACAGTATGTGTCCCTCCTGCGGTGTGTCCCCATACCTGTGACTCATCGTACTGAAGAATGTGTCCACCTGCTCTGTCTCCTCCTCCTCCCTCTCTTCTTCCTGAGGCTGGGAAGGCTGCTCCTCTTCCAGCTTGGCTTCCGCTTGGTCAGTGACAGCTTCCTGTTGGTTCTGGGTCACTTCCTGTTTCTCTTCTTCTTGGGCATTCCTCATTTCCTGCTCCACCTCTTTGAATTCCTCCTCCTCTTCCTGCTGCGCTGGTTGGTCGGTGTGTTCTGGGTCAGGGTTTGTGTGGGTGGTTTGGGTAGTGGCCTCCTCTTCCACTGCAGACTCCTCTGGGCCCTGGTGGTCTCCGCCGGCTGGGCTATGTTCTGTATGGCACAGAGACACACACACAGCATGTTAACAAATGTTCTGTTCCAGTTGGCATGTATGAGCCATAGCAACTGGCATGTGAAACCCATTCAAGCAGAATTGTCAATGCCATTTCAAGGGGAACTCTAAACCACTACCTTAACAGTATCTAGGTGTGCCATATTGTGAAAGAAGCACTTTCTAAGTTCCACATTTATCATGTGCCAGTGATACATCTGGCTTCGTACATTGGGGTCCGTCATTTTACTCAACGTTAAGATAAATATAATAAAGCTGCTGGGCATCCATCATTGTCTCCCATCTAGAAGACATTACTTTACCAACTTCAGCTGGTCCTCTTTCTACAGAACTCTAGAAGACATTACTTTACCAACTTCAGCTGGTCCTCTTTCTACAGAACTCTAGAAGACATTACTTTACCAACTTAAGCTGGTCCTCTTTCTACAGAACTCTAGAAGACATTACTTTACCAACTTCAGCTGGTCCTCTTTCTACAGAACTCTAGAAGACATTACTTTACCAACTTCAGCTGGTCCTCTTTCTACAGAACTCTAGAAGACATTACTTTACCAACTTCAGCTGGTCCTCTTTCTACAGAACTCTAGAAGACATTACTTTACCAACTTCAGCTGGTCCTCTTTCTACAGAACTTTGTGTGTGTGTGTGTGTGTGTATGTGTACACGTACATTTGAAAGGGCAAGTGTATTTAAATGAGACCTGTTGGGGGTGTTTGGGTGGTTCTCTCAGGGAGCGTGTCTGGTCCGTCTCGTTGGTCTGGTCCCTCTGCTCCACAGTCAAGGCTCTGGTTGTCATGTGTTACAGATCCTCCTGAGATTTCTTTACACTCCCTGTGTCTGGAGAACAAGACAATAACCCCCTACATCCCAGAGAACAAGACAATAACCCCCCCCACATCCCAGAGAACAAGACAATAACCCCCCCCACATCCCAGAGAACAAGACAATAACCCCCCCCACATCCCAGAGATCAAGACAATAACCCCCCCCACATCCCAGAGATCAAGACAATAACCCCCCCCCACATCCCAGAGATCAAGACAATAACCCCCCCCCACATCCCGGAGAGAACAAGACAATAACCCCCCCCCCACATCCCGGAGAGAACAAGACAATAACCCCCCCCCCACATCCCGGAGAGAACAAGACAATAACCCCCCCCACATCCCGGAGAGAACAAGACAATAACCCCCCCCACATCCCGGAGAGAACAAGACAATAACCCCCCCCACATCCCGGAGAACAAGACAATAACCCCCCCACATCCCGGAGAACAAGACAATAACCCCCCCACATCCCGGAGAACAAGACAATAACCCCCCCACATCCCGGAGAACAAGACAATAACCCCCCCACATCCCGGAGAACAAGACAATAACCCCCCCACATCCCGGAGAACAAGACAATAACCCCCCCACATCCCGGAGAACAAGACAATAACCCCCCCACATCCCGGAGAACAAGACAATAACCCCCCCACATCCCGGAGAACAAGACAATAACCCCCCCACATCCCGGAGAACAAGACAATAACCCCCCCACATCCCGGAGAACAAGACAATAACCCCCCCACATCCCAGAGAACAAGACAATAACCCCCCCACATCCCAGAGAACAAGACAATAACCCCCCACATCCCAGAGAACAAGACAATAACCCCCCACATCCCGGAGAACAAGACAATAACCCCCCCACATCCCGGAGAACAAGACAATAACCCCCCCACATCCCGGAGAACAAGACAATAACCCCCCCACATCCCGGAAAACAAGACAATAACCCCCCACATCCCGGAGAACAAGACAATAACCCCCCACATCCCGGAGAACAAGACAATAACCCCCCCACATCCCGGAGAACAAGACAATGACCCCCCCACAGAGTTATCATAGATACATATCTAATGCTGTAGTTTCAGCAGTTAGTGGACATGTAACAATTCATGGAAGATGGAGATAAGGGAGTGCTGGTGTAAAGGTTGAGATCGTGAGCAACAAGTTAGCTTCAAACCAAACTTCTGAAAAGAGAGCCACCTACTTTTCCTGATTTGATTGATTGACAGGTTTGACCTGTGGAACAAAGAATATAGCACATTAGCCAAAGACAGAGCAGTATGAAGATAAAACGTTGGCTAGCTAAGCTCATGTGTAGAATCACGGTCGTCTTGCACCAAACTGAGCATGTGCAGGCCGCCAAATCAAAAGGTAGTCCTTCGATAGATACGTTGTTTTTGACAAAAATGAAAACATCCTTTTGTCACGAGGTTGGAGTAATAACATGTTAAACTACTTAAGATATTGGCTCCAATCTAGGGTGAGCCTTTAGATTGAGAAAATTAACAACTAAAGAATCATTTTCCACTTCTCTCAAGACTTTTAAAAACGCCAAATCCCAGCCTGGTCTGTTTGATCTGTTTCGAAAGCGTTCTCGGAAGTTTCACAATGTTGCACCTCTGGGTTTAGAAACTCTTAGGTCAATATGGATCTTACGGTCATTTCAGAATCAAACCTAGAATTGCCCTTATACCCATAGAATTACATAAAATAGAACCCTCAAATGGACATTGCACCGTAGCAACATAACTAAACATCTGCCATCTGTCAGGATTTAAACTCTCTCCACAGATAGAACAATGAGACATATTTCACCGGATGTATAAATGTGAAGCATCCGGTTGGAGTTTCCACTCACTACCAAATACGGTGGTGAGAGGAAGCCCAGCGGCCGGCAGTGGGTGAAGACGGAACGAGATGGATTTTGGCCGACATTCTGCTCATTTTCTCATCAATTAAACATTTGATCTCAATACAGTTCTGTTACCAAAACTAAAATATGTTACAAACAGAGTGGACTAAGTTTTGTAGACTTTACTGTTTGCCAAAGTTTTTAAATTGTTGTTACTTAGGAGTGCAAATTCAAATTGAGTTGTTGCACATGCTCACTTCAGTGTAGGCATTCCCTAATGCAAAGGAATGCTAGAACGCGCCAATAGGATCTCGCTAGTTCGTGTTTGGCTCTGCCCACCTCCTTGCTTGTTCTGCCCACTATGACTCATTTGTTCCCATTTGAAACGACGGGCTGTGGTCTATCTTGGTTTAGTTATAAAAAACCTTTGGTATCTCTATGCGTACGCTGGTACCTTCTGGGGTTTGATGGTTGCCACGGGAGGTGACCCGGGTGGGGTCTTTGTGGCCTGGTCTGAGCTGAAGGTGCGGTTGGCGATCAGCATGCACTCCTCCAACGTCTTGATGAAGGTGGTGCATGTAGACTTCACCATGGTGCCAGGGTTCTCCCCAGCCTGAAACAGACACACAGATATACACAACCATCAACTCCTAAGCAGATTGCTTATGCCATTGCTTATCCCTTGCTTGTACTGTAAAAGTGACTGGCCATTTGCATAGCAACATAATCCACTGGCGCTTCAAACAGAGCATACATACTGAACTCAGTGAGAAAAAGTTATGGTTGCACAGAGAGTAAATAGGCCATTGAAACCTCACCCCGTCTTCTGTCTTACCTCCTCATTCTCCTCACTGTCCTTGATCTGGTTAACTTGCTGGAGGAGAAGGTCACAGTACAGCCTCAACTCTGACATCTTGGTCTTAAGAGCCTCTGTGTTCTCCTGGTGTTCTGATGGAGAGAGAGAGACATGTGATGTCACTTCTTGAAAATATCCTTGGTTGTGTTATGTGAATATTTAAGATGAATAAAGATCATATTCTCTGCATACATTTCCCTCTCTATAATACACAATGTCCAGTGTTCTGTTGGTGGCTCTCTATAATACACAATGTCCAGTGTTCTGTTGGTGGCTCTCTATAATACACAATGTCCAGTGTTCTGTTGGTGGCTCTCTATAATACACAATGTCCAGTGTTCTGTTGGTGGCTCTCTATAATACACAATGTCCAGTGTTCTGTTGGTGGCTCTCTATAATACACAATGGCCAGTGTTCAGTTGGTGGCTCTCTATAATACACAATGTCCAGTGTTCTGTTGGTGGCTCTCTATAATACACAATGTCCAGTGTTCTGTTGGTGGCTCTCTATAATACACAATGTCCAGTGTTCTGTTGGTGGCTCTCTATAATACACAATGTCCAGTGTTCTGTTGGTGGCTCTCTATAATACACAATGTCCAGTGTTCTGTTGGTGGCTCTCTATAATACACAATGTCCAGTGTTCTGTTGGTGGCTCTCTATAATACACAATGTCCAGTGTTCTGTTGGTGGCTCTCTATAATACACAATGGCCAGTGTTCTGTTGGTGGCTCTCTATAATACACCATGTCCAGTTGGTGGCTCTCTATAATACACCATGTCCAGTTGGTGGCTCTCTATAATACACCATGTCCAGTTGGTGGCTCTCTATAATACACAATGTTCTGTTGGTGGCTCTCTATAATACACAATGTTCTGTTGGTGGCTCTCTATAATACACAATGTTCTGTTGGTGGCTCTCTATAATACACAATGTTCTGTTGGTGGCTCTCTATAATACACAATGTCCAGGGTCCAGTTGGTGGCTCTCTATAATACACAATGTCCAGGGTCCAGTTGGTGGCTCTCTATAATACACAATGTCCAGGGTCCAGTTGGTGGCTCTCTATAATACACAATGTCCAGGGTCCAGTTGGTGGCTCTCTATAATACACAATGTCCAGGGTCCAGTTGGTGGCTCTCTATAATACACAATGTCCAGGGTCCAGTTGGTGGCTCTCTATAATACACAATGTCCAGGGTCCAGTTGGTGGCTCTCTATAATACACAATGTTCTGTTGGTGGCTCTCTATAATACACAATGTTCTGTTGGTGGCTCTCGGGTTGATGGTCACTAGACTGGATGCTGTATGTTACGGATTAAACTCATATCTGTTGATAGTGATTGACGCCAGACTGGAGGTACAAGGACTAAACACACTGATTATTATTGTGTTGTCTGAAACACTGTGATTCTGTAGAAGCTGACAGTCACTGCCTTTTGTTTGGACTTCATACAAGCCTTCTGGGCTGGTGTTTACAGAACAGCTGTCTGCTGATTAGGATTTAGTCTCAGAGAAGGCCAGGTAGACATTTCCTCTGCTGCTGTGCTGGAGGCTGTAACTTGTAATAAACAGGATTGCTTTAACTGAGACTGCTCTTCTCTTTTGTTCACCTGGAAATTCATTTTACTGGTTACATCCCAAATGACACCCTATTCCCTATTTAGTGCACTACTTTTGACCAGGGCCAATGGGCAAGTAGTGCACTATATGGGAATAGATGCCATTTGGGATGTGGAGGTTCTCACTTACTTGCTGTAGATCATCAACTAGTCAGCAGCGGAACAATTTTTTTATTGAGCGGGGCCGGAACATAATAAAAATAATAAAAATTAAAAAAATGATCGCAAGAATCCCCAAAATATATTTGACTAAAACATAATCATTTCAAACCTTGCTTACATTTATACGATCACATCTCTATTATGCGTGGGAATACTTTGGACATGAGACTGTAAAATCGGTTCCAACAAATAAACACCTTGTTTTGGGGGTTTTTTGCTCAGAAAACTTTGTCCCTCCCTCGGGCCACCAGTTGAGGAATATAAACACATTCATTTCATGAAGTCAGTTGGAAAGCTTTTAACAGGTCACCCATGTAGACCTACATGTCCATGACAGGCACCAGGCTACAACAGGTAAAACCAAGCCAAATTAAATACCCACATAACAGCATGAAATCGTGTTTCACTCAAGCTATTGTGTGTTTTCAGACTTGTTTGGAGTAACCCAAACCTATCACCTTACCTTTCTCTCTCTTGGTTCGGTTGTCTGTCAGGCAGGCCTTTGCAGATCCCAACGCGACCAGCCATTTCTGCCTCTCCGCTGCGTTGATGGCTCTGAGGTAGAAGTACTGTTCTCCAGGGATGGTCAGGTCAACCCGTGTGAAGTCAGAGGAGTGGACTAGCAGGGAGAGATGGTGGAAGAGAGAGAAAGACAGAAAGTGGGTAAACCCCAGTTAACAGCAAGGGGTAGGACAGTGGTTCCCAACCTTTTTTGGTTACTGTACCACCAACTGAATTTAGCTCTGCCTGGAGTACCCCTGAAGTACACCCTTATGTGTATTTTACCAGTAGGTCTATGGGCTCATGAGTCTTCAAGTACCCCCTGTGGATAGGCCAAGTACCCCAGGTTGGGAACCACTGGTGTAGGATAAATTTTGGCAATCATATGTGGTTGTTATGTTGTCTATACTTTGTCTGCCTTTGTATATTCCACTTAATTTGTACACTAGAGCGGTTCTATGTGTTGGGTCATGGGTCACATGTATATAGGCACACAGGTAAACAGGAAGTGGGAAAGAGTTTTTCCAAATGGAAGGTTTGGGACTAAAACAATATAGACTAAGCTTCAGATTGACTCTTCAGTAGGGTGTAGCCTATCTAGTTCAAAGGACCGCAACAGTTAGCATGTTGTCATAATACAGGCCACTGTGTCTTTACCAAGCCAATAATAGCTACCAAGTACCAACCTTGTATTTCACACACTGAGATCTTGATGCTTCCCTTGCATCCTTTCCAGGAATCCTCTTGCGAGTCATAGTAGGACAAAGTCCCTCCTTCCAGTACAAACCAGCGAGGCTGCCAACCTGGAGAAAAGGATGTTGATAACTATAACCACTGTGAAAAACAACTTTCACTATTCATTGTAACCTGTAGTAGCTAGCTAACAGAGCAAGACATATAACCATATGACTCAGTGCCATCCAATGACAATTAGCTAACTAGCTAGCTAAGGTTAGATCATGTTGTTTTTCTGTCTGATTACTTGTCCAGCTAGTTGTTAGCTAGCTAGCTAACAATCTGATTCAAAGCTGACTTATTCAGAAGCTCAGTTAGCTGCTTAGTTTCTACATACCACTTATGTAATTTGTCCACTTGTATAGGATTCCCTCCATTCTTCATCTGTTTCTGAGGTTCATTACTTGTTTATTAGAACAAGACGCCGGCCACAGCTGATCCTGGAGACTCAATTGAATTACCAAGTAAGATTTTCGGAAATAAAGGACCCGTTTCATTTGGATACGACAGAAAAGTACGTAAGTCATACATGAATGGGATTCCATGTGATCGCGTGAGATCCCGCCCAGTCATATGACGTCAAATGGATTTGCGTTTTAGGGCCTGTGGACGTGACAATGTGGGAGGAACTATGTATGTCCTCCAATGAACAGAAACTATTTAGAAATTGGGTGCGGCTTCCAAAAATTCTCTCCAATCGCAAAAAAGGTGGTCTCACAAATGAACAAGGGAAACATTTTGCAAGTACCCCTCTCAGTTTGACTGCCACGTAGCTATCAATTGATCTAGACTCCATGCAGGTTTGTTGCACACTTGTTAGTCAGGCGTAGTCTACTTAGTTGTGTACTCTGGTGTGATTAATCTATCCAACCAGAAAGCACTGAAATGTTACTCCTATATTTTGGTCAATTTTTTGTGTGCTTTTTATATATGAATGGCGCTAAACTACCCGAACCAGAGGTGAAAATTGAGGTTTTGAATAAACCATTTGCCTGCTTTCAGGAAGTCGAAATATGGAGACATACTTCTTGTGCACTTCGAGGGATTTCTGGAGAGCAATGGCACCATGTTTCATTCCAGCTGACTTGTTGAAACCGATATGAAATGCTCTGTTGATTGGATAAGGTTCCGTTGCCTGTTGCTGCAATCTTAGTCGACTAACCAATGGTCAACCAGTCCATCATACTCAAGGGTTGAATTGGGATCTTGAAGGTGGCAATCCCCATGATCCCCATGATCACACTCCCATAACACCTGCACACCTGCATGTTTGTCGACATTGACAATCGATGTGTTTGTTTTTCTGATTAACCGGTTGGTTAAAAGGACAGTCCAATCGAAAACGATATTTTGTTAAATAGTCCACTATTAATACAATCTGAAAAATGGTGCATGTCAGCACTGTAATGATGTGTTTTTGCACGTGAACTAGAGGAGGCTGGTGGGAGGAGCTATAGGAGGATGGGCTCATTTTAATGGCTGGAATGGAATGGTATCAAACACATCAAGCATATGGAAACCACATGTTTGACTCCGTTCCATGAATTCCATTCCAGCCATTACAATGAGCCCCTCCCATAGCTCCTCCCACCAGCCGCCACTGGCGTGAACTAGTCCTTTAATTTAGTGGTTACTGATTTTTCTTTAAGAACACTATGATGGATCTGTGTGACTCTTGGCAGCCGTAACCACAGGGACAAGCAGCCAGTGTGGTTCACCCTGGGGATCCGAGAGGTGATCAAGGGTTGGGATAAGGGGCTGAATGAAGTACATGTGTTCAGGAGAGAGGAGGGATGAGGGAGCTCACTATCCCCCCAGCTCTGGCCTATGGCAAAGAGGGAGAAGGTATTACACATGTATTAACATATGACTACCAGTAGCCTAGTGCTTACCTAACCCTTCATACCCAATTACAGAACTGATCGTTAGTGTGAACGTTAGTGTGATCTCCTCAAACACTGAAATCCATAATTACTTTAATTCGCTAGGTGATTCTTTTGTGTCAAAGTCAATGTCATCGGATGCACCACAAATGGGACAATCTTTCCTAGTGCTTTACTTTTGACTAGAGCGCTCTGGATGAAATAAATACACTCGGGAATAGGATGGCATTTGGGACACAGCCATCGTGTCATATTGCTCACGTGTATTTTGGCAGGTAAAATCTCCCCTAAGAGTACGTTGATCTTTGACATTGAGATCATGGAGATTCAGAACGTTCCATGAGTCGTTCCAGGAAATGGATAAAAACGATGACTGGAGCCTCTCCAAACCAGAGGTAGGCATCAGAGGACTCTACACACGACAGGGATTAGTGGACCCTCGAGTCACAAGCTACATGGCTAACCTCACTCCCCATCTTGAAATGTCTCATGTTTTTGCGAGGCAGAGGATCACTGGTTCGAGCTCAGTAAGGGACAGGGTACCTAAGGAAGGAGGTGATACTGTTAAGCAAGCTATAGCAATACTGTTACACCAGGATAAACTCAATCAAGCCCAGTATTTGAACCCAGATTGTTAATCTCCTGTAGGCAGATTATTTTACATCTGGGTTACAGAGATGAGGTGTTTGTTAATGTGAGGGTTTTATGTTCTCTCTGTGAAGCCTGAAGAAAGAGTTTGAAAGACATCTTCAAGGTCGTCTTTAAGGCAGTTGGGGCGGCAGGTAACCTAGTGGTTAGAGCGTTGGGTCAGTAACCGAATGGTTGCTGGATCAAATCCCCAAGCTGGATTTGTTGTTCTGTTGTTCTGCCACTGAACAAGGCAGTTAACCCACTGTTCCCCGGTAGGCCGTCATTGTACTTAATGGATTTGTTCTTCACTGATGCACGTCATGAGGCTAGGATTGATTCATATCTTCTAGAGAGTTTACCTACAAACACGATGAGCTGTAGAAGTCTGAAATTCACGATTTTATAAGGTTGGTTTACAGTAGGTCAAGTGACTGTGTCATTAGCCCAGGTATAAACCAGCCTTTACTCCTTATTTTAACTATGTTCAATCAGTCCTGAATTTACAATTAAAGTGTTCTGAGGAGCACTCAGGATTTACTGGCATATATTTATGTGATTTGGGTATTTTTCAAGGTTTTGCAGGTATGAAATTACCTTTTTTATGTTTTATTTAACTAGGCAAGTCAGTGAAGAACAAATTCTTATTTACAATGACAGCCTCCCGGGGAACAGATTTGTACCATGTCAGCTCGGGGATTTGATCCAGCAACCTTTCGGTTACTGACCCAACGCTCTAACCACTAGGCAACCTGCCGCCCCAACTGCCTTGAAGACGTATCATAGAGAACACTAAATCTATCGACTGCATTTCTACCCAATGTACAGTTATTCACATTCATTTCAATGATTTTCTGTATAGATACATATTTTTGTGTTAGTCTAGTTCAAGTACAAGTCTTTAGTTCAAGTACAAGGCTGATGGTGAATGATGGGGTCACCAGTTTGTAAAGTATCATACAGTATTCCTAAGAATATCTGTATTTGTCAGCCACTGAAATAAAATCACTTTTCATAAATCTCTCAGAAGAGTCATGTACTCTTTTTATTTTTATTTATTTATTATTTTATTATTTTCCCCCCAACGCAAACATGGCCAAGTTGCAATTGTGCCAAAAATGCCTTAATAAGGGAGAGGCACTGATAGTAGAGTACAGGATGAACAGTAGAGGGCGCTCTTTCTTCTGTTTTCATACTAATACCCAAAGTGTAGAACAACACCCTTGCTTACTTGGAGAGAACAATTGAAGTGAAAAGCTCACAGAAGCCATTCCATCACAAATATTTGTCCCCCTATTTCACACCATCTGTAACACGGGTGAATAAGCAGATTACATAGAGCAACGGGGAATACAGTATGTACTTCTGTGTGAATCTGAGTTGAAAAAGGATGAACCAGATCATTCCTTTATACTGTACATTTCACTTAACTAAGGTCGTCAGTCAACCATTATCAAGTCCTGGCACTGACATTAGCAACCATTATCATGTCCTGGCACTGTCATTAGCAACCATTATCATGTCCTGGCACTGTCATTAGCAACCATTATCATGTCCTGGCACTGTCATTAGCAACCATTATCATGTCCTGGCACTGTCATTAGCAACCATTATCATGTCCTGGCACTGTCATTAGCAACCATTATCATGTCCTGGCACTGACATTAGCAACCATTATCATGTCCTGGCACTGTCATTAGCAACCATTATCATGTCCTGGCACTGTCATTAGCAACCATTATCATGTACTGGCACTGTCATTAGCAACCATTATCGTGTCCTGGCACTGTCATTAGCAACCATTATCATGTACTGGCACTGACATTAGCAACCATTATCATGTCCTGGCACTGTCATTAGCAACCATTATCATGTCCTGGCACTGTCATTAGCAACCATTATCATGTCCTGGCACTGTCATTAGCAACCATTATCATGTACTGGCACTGTCATTAGCAAGCATTATCATGTCCTGGCACTGACATTAGCAACCATGCCGTTCACATGAACCATAATGAGTTACAGTAGCTACCTCTAATCCAGTAAGGAGGAACTGGTCATTTGGATCTATCAATAATTTATTGTAATAAGCCTAGGTAATTCTGTTTATAATAATGGTGCTCTAAGAGGCAAGAATGTATGATTTAAAAATAACCCCAACAGCCCCAGGGAAGCTGCTGTCTAAACATTTCACCACACCCAGAGGCCTAGCAACAGAACAATGACAATGGCTACATCTATTGTGTGGTTCGAGGTCATGCATCCATTGATCTTCTAGAAACCAGAATAAACCAGAATCTTAAATTCTAAATGTATTTAGACTAGGTGTATTTAGACTTTTAGGTGTATTTAGACTTTTAGGTGTATTTAGACTTCAAGGTGTATTTAGACTTTTAGGTAGGTGTATTTAGACTTTTAGGTGTATTTAGACTTCAAGATGTATTTAGACTTTTAGGTAGGTGTATTTAGACTTTTAGGTAGGTGTATTTAGACTTTTAGGTAGGTGTATTTAGACTTTTAGGTAGGTGTATTTAGACTTTTAGGTAGGTGTATTTAGACTTTTAGGTAGGTGTATTTAGACTTTTAGACTTCTAGACTTCCATCCTAACATGTATATATTTCTTAATCCCATTATTTTACTTTTTAGATTTGTGTGTTTTGTATTGTTAGATATTACTGCACTGTTGGAGCTAGGAACATAAGCATTACGCTATACCCGCAATAACATTAGCTAAATATGTATATGCGACCAATAACATTTAATTTAATTTAAGATGTATTTAGACTTTTAGATGTATTTAGCTTTCTTCACCATATCTGTTATTGTTAAGTGAAAATAAAACACAAAGTAAACCAAATGACATATTTACACATTTATTTAAAATATTGTAGATGTTTTTTCTTCATATACATCTCTGAAGTAAACTTTTAGCAGACTGTAAACAATGATGCCAGTAGGCATAGTCCATTCAAAACAGAGATTTTGAGATCGTGACAAAATAGTAAATATATTATCCACAATAAATATGTAACAAAGGTGTATTAACGTCATATGTAATTCCTGAGTGAGTGTGCGTGTGTGTGTACGTACATTGCTGTACTAAATGCAGATGTTTTGTTCTTTTTACATTTAAAATATTATGTGATGTAAACAACTAAATTTAATCTTAAAATCTCCTCAACACTAGCTAATGTACATGCTGGCATATCCTTCATTCACATCCACTGTAAGAGTTCATTACTGCAGTGGTTCCCAACCAGTGGTATTAGGACCCCTGGGGGTACCTGGTCTATCCACAGGGGTACTTGAGAAGACTCATGAGACCATAGGTCTACTGGTAAAATACACATGTCTACTTCAGGGGTACTCCAGGCAGAGCAAAATTCAGTTGGTGGTACAGTAACCAAAAAATGGTTGGGAACCACTGCATTAATGCATACTAGAACTTAGGTAGCCTAGGACAGTATGAACAGAATCAGATTAATCCAGTATGATCTAAATAACGTTTGGTTGTATGTGAGTCCTTCATATCAAACCACCTCATGTCCTTCATATCAAACCACCTCTTGTCCTTCATATCAAACCACCTCTTGTCCTTCATATCAAACCACCTCTTGTCCTTCATATCAAACCACCTCTTGTCCTTCATATCAAACCACCTCTTGTCCTTCATATCAAACCACCTCTTGTCCTTCATATCAAACCACCTCATGTCCTTCATATCAAACCACCTCTTGTCCTTCATATCAAACCACCTCTTGTCCTTCATATCAAACCACCTCTTGTCCTTCATATCAAACCACCTCTTGTCCTTCATATCAAACCACCTCTTGTCCTTCATATCAAACCACCTCTTGTCCTTCATATCAAACCACCTCATGTCCTTCATATCAAACCACCTCTTGTCCTTCATATCAAACCACCTCTTGTCCTTCATATCAAACTACCTCTTGTCCTTCATATCAAACCACCTCTTGTCCTTCATATCAAACCACCTCTTGTCCTTCATATCAAACCACCTCTTGTCCTTCATATCAAACCACCTCTTGTCCTTCATATCAAACCACCTCTTGTCCTTCATATCAAACCACCTCATGTCCTTCATATCAAACCACCTCTTGTCCTTCATATCAAACCACCTCTTGTCCTTCATATCAAACCACCTCTTGTCCTTCATATCAAACCACCTCTTGTCCTTCATATCAAACCACCTCTTGTCCTTCATATCAAACCACCTCTTGTCCTTCATATCAAACTACCTCTTGTCCTTCATATCAAACCACCTCTTGTCCTTCATATCAAACCACCTCTTGTCCTTCATATCAAACCACCTCTTGTCCTTCATATCAAACCACCTCTTGTCCTTCATATCAAACTACCTCTTGTCCTTCATATCAAACCACCTCTTGTCCTTCATATCAAACCACCTCTTGTCCTTCATATCAAACCACCTCATGTCCTTCATATCAAACCACCTCTTGTCCTTCATATCAAACCACCTCTTGTCCTTCATATCAAACCACCTCTTGTCCTTCATATCAAACCACCTCTTGTCCTTCATATCAAACCACCTCTTGTCCTTCATATCAAACCACCTCATGTCCTTCATATCAAACCACCTCATGTCCTTCATATCAAACCACCTCTTGTCCTTCATATCAAACCACCTCATGTCCTTCATATCAAACCACCTCTTGTCCTTCATATCAAACCACCTCATGTCCTTCATATCAAACCACCTCTTGTCCTTCATATCAAACCACCTCATGTCCTTCATATCAAACCACCTCTTGTCCTTCATATCAAACCACCTCTTGTCCTTCATATCAAACTACCTCTTGTCCTTCATATCAAACCACCTCTTGTCCTTCATATCAAACCACCTCTTGTCCTTCATATCAAACCACCTCTTGTCCTTCATAT